>NC_141075.1:12319089-12326589 GCF_041138505.1 Cibotium barometz
CAACACACATACTATTCACTAACTTTTAAAATTAATAAAACTTTCATTAATAAAATTAACACACACAGACACAATACTCTCTCTCTCTCTCTCTCTCTCTCTCTCTCTCTCTCTCACACACACACACACACACAACCCACAAAATACACTCTCTCTCTCTCTCTCTCTCTCTCTCTCTCTCTCTCTCACACACACACACACACACACACACTCTTCTATAACAAACTTAACATTATTATAATAGACCGAGGACGGGAGGCAACAACCAAAGGGGAGGAACACCTCTATGACAAACTTAGCATTATTATATTAGAAAAAATAAGGTGAGAGGGAGAGAGACAGAGGGAGAGATAGAGGGAGAGAGAGAAAAAGAGAGAGAGGGGAGAGAGGCATGGTTGTGACGGTCCCATATTCTAACCATATCTTAATCGTACAACTTAGTCTAAGAAAACATTAAAAACTCACTTAACCGTGCTATTTCTACATAGAAATACAATCAAATCAACCTTCTCAACAAATAGCAAACAAGCATGCATGCTATATCCAAGATTCTTTTCACAATCATGTTATCTCAAAAAAAACATTCACATAGTATAAATGTCTATCAAATCAAGCATAGCATCTCAATAAATCACCATGTATGTGTGTCAATCTCAAAGACTCTGTCATCATCACCATGGTGGACAACATGGTTAGTCATAGACCAAATTCCATCCAATCTAGGGCTTTTTTCAATGCCCGTCCACCCAACCTCCACACTGGACATTGCGGCTATCCTGGGTATGCCTCTTTCTAAATCTCGTCCTCTCTGGGTTCTACCACATGGCTCCCAGAGGGCATAAATCTCGTTCTCTGTCCGGCGCTCCCCGTCTAAGGAGACGGCCAACCACTGTAGTGATGGGATCCAATTTGGAATTTGGTTAGGTTTTGTCCCGGGTACCAAGGAAAAGAGTTCCAAGGCCCCCTAGCCGGAAGTTCATGCAAACATAAAACTAGCCACACCACTTACACACCCAATATGAAATTGCCTTTTTCTTAGCATCAGCTAACTTTAAAACAATCCTTTAATGAAACCATAGTACCACTGATCATAATCTTCCAATTTATCCGGTTGATTCATAATTTCCAAACATTCCTTCATCAGAGTATCTATGGCATCATTGGCAAAAACTAGAACGCTCACCACCTGTCCACACAGGGGCCTTTTCAATAGTTCCTAGCCCATAATACTTGGCAATATAATCACTTATAAAAATCAAGATGGACTCTCGTTGAAGATCAGCAAGATCAACCAACAGATCTATATAAAGAGCCATGGACTCATCCATTGAAGACCAGCAAGGTCAATCAACCAAATCCATGCCCGGTTTCACAAAACAACTCTTACTCCTTGTTCCAATATCTTCCACGATGCACGTGTGGGTATCTTCGGCGACCCAGAGCCCGAGCACCGTATGGTCAGCACCCTCTAGGATCCTTCGCAGGTGACCTAGCGCTTCACTCATAGGCCGCTTCCTTGGTCCCTCATCCACCATACCGGAAGCTCACCATTTAAATCAAACCGAGGCTGGTCAAGACCTCGGTCGACCTTGCTACACGAGACGTCCTCCATTGACTCTCCGTCAGCAGTTGCAACTTTATTAGTTAGGTCTTCATGACCTTAATCCACAAGACGGTCAAAATGCTTCCCCAGCATTCTTGACATAAAATAGTCATTTACAAACAGTCACAAAATACAGTTTCTAAATCGAACTCTCATCTTTCCACATTATCCCTCCTTAGTCCACATTACTTATTCCACATTCCATTCAATGTGTACTCATTCTCATCCATTTCTTCATATCGACCACACATTAATTCACATACACATTCACATTCACATCCATACATCCACATTTACATGCATACATCCATATTCACATCCTCATTTATACATCCACATCCCATATCCACATTCATACATACACATCCATATCCATATCCGTACATCCACATCCACATCCACATTCACATCCATATATCCACATCTACATGCATACATCCATTATTACGTCCTCATTCATACATCCACATCCACATTCACATTCCCATTCACATCTATACATCCACATCTACATCCACATACATACATACATCCACATCCACATTCCCATTCACATCTATACATCCACATCTACATCCACATTCATATACATCCACATCCACATTCCCATTCATATACATCCACATCCACATTCCCATTCACATCTATACATCCACATCTACATCCACATACATACATACATCCACATCCACATTTCCATTCACATCTATACATCCACATTCACATACATCCACATCCACATTCACATCCACATTCCCGTTCACATCTATACATCCACATCTACATACATCCACATCCACATTCCCATTCACATCTATACATCCATATCTACATCCACATTCATATACATCCACATCCACATTTTCATTCACATCTATACATCCACATCTACATCCACATACATACATACATCCACATCCACATTCTCATTCACATCTATACATCCACATCTACACCCACATTCACATACATCCACATCCACATTCACATCCACATTCCCATTCACATCTATATATCCACATCTACATCCACATACATACATACATCCACATCCACATTCCCATTCACATCTATACATCCACATCTACATCCACATTCACATCCACATTCCCATTCACATCTATACATCCACATCTACATCCACATTCACATCTATGCATATACATCTTCATGCATACATCCATTTTCACATTCATACATCCATACTCCCATCTCCACATCCACACATCCACATACATACATCTATTTCCACATTCCCATTCATATAACCCATACGCCTTCACATCTAATCTTTTACATCACATCCATTCTCGCCCTATCACAACCCATATACATCTTATCCTATCACATACACTTCTTACCTCATCCCATACACATCTTATCACATCTTAATTCATCTTATCACCTCTTATCACCTCTTATACACCTCTTATCACATCCTATCACATCTCATATCTATTTATAGAATACAAGAGAATTCTTATATTTGATATAAGATTTCTTTACACATTTACTTATACATAAATTCCATTTAAGGATATTAATACTTCCGAAGTAAAATCAATCTTTTATGCATCTTCCTATGCATAAATTCATTTTAAATGAAAATGACACTTTTGAATTAAAAATCAATTTTTTATGCATCTCTTATGCATAGATTCAATTTGGTAGGAATTACACTTTTAGAATAAAAGAATTTCTCTTATGCATCTAAGTTATGCATAAAATCCATTTATGATGAAAATCACACTTTTAGTATAAAAAGAATATCTTTTATGCATACCTCCAATGCATGAAATCCAATATGATAAAAGTAACACTCTTATAATAAAATAATCAACTTTTATGCATACCTCTATGCATGAAATTCAATTATGATAAAAGTCACACTTTTATAATAAAATAATCAACTTTTATGCATACCTTTATGCATGAAATTCAATTATGATAAAAGTCACACTTTTATAATAAAATAATCAACTTTTATGCATACCTTTATGCATGAAATAAAAATGATAAAAATAACACTTTTGATATAAAAATTTATCCATTATGTATACTTCTATGCATGAAATAAAAATGGTAAAAATAACACTTTTGATATAAAAACTTATCCTTTATGCATAATATTAAAATTCAATTTCTCCATGATTATAATGAGATTCTTTCAATTAATATAGGATGATAATTCCTAGAATATGGTAGGAAGTCCTCTTTTTATGCTTGAATGAAATTATTTTATGCATAATTTTATAAACATTCTGCCATAGCTCCGCTGCTATGACTGATAAATCTCAATTTTTCTAAGGGATAAAGCTTATTAAGAAAATAATTGAAATGATTCTCTAATTGGATCATTAATCCATAATGGATTGAATCATCAATATACATAAACTAAAAGCATAGAAAAAAGCCATTAATTTGGCCTCAAGCATAGCTTAATCTTGGGTTAAGGAAAAGCTTTATGAAAAGCTTCATTTGGATTGAGAATGGGTCATGAGTATGACCATTTCTTGAGTTTCAGGGGAATTCATCTTAATTATAAGAGATATTTTTCTATCCAAAAATATTCAAAATATGAATATTCTCTCTCTAGAATATTTTCTCTCTCTAGATTAAAATAGTTAGAAACAAGGTCTTTATATTTCTGAAGAGGGATTGATTATAGGGGAAGATACTAGACATCAAAAAGGGGGTGGGGGAGGAATCTTACATTCTACCCCACTTAAAAACGCGAGATGTCCTCATCTTGCAAAACTGGGGTAATTTCGCAAGATGCACGAATATGAGACTTAGAGAAAAATTTTAATCAAGATTAACCACCAAGAAAAGTCTCAAGAGAGCAAGATAAGAACAAGATTTAAACTTTATTCATTCTCGGAACTTATACAGTAAAGATAGAAGAACTCTTTACACTTCCATAAGCCCGTCCATCATATGGTCACAAAAGCAACACTCACAAGCTGCGCATGTATAAGGTAACTCATCTATGGGAATAGTTTTGTTGGTTATTGCCGCACCTATCTCAGTGGTATGAGGTGATCTAACAAAAGGACCTCTGAGAGGCAAGCCAAAAACGGGGGAAAGGCATATCTTCTCATGAGGAAGAAAACACGCCAGTAAGAAGACCTGCTCAGAAAACCCAAGATGCCTTGATCTCATGACGCAGTAGTATCGGAGACCCAAACCCAAAGCTTCAATAACCATGGCCAAGCGGACCTTATTACGAAAATGTTGCTGACCCCAGGGTGTTACCCTAGTTATGTCTTGATAGGTCTGCCATTTGGTCTGAGCTACAGAAGTTCCCAAGTGAGGGAAAAGTGAGCGCTCATACTGTTCTATAAAATCCTTCTTCACAGACTCACTTGCGTCTTGAAGGTGAGGAATCATTATGGATAAAACTAGTTCTTGTTGCCAAGCCATGAAGGAGATTAAGAAAGAAAGGAGATCGATGGAAGTAAGATTACTGTGAGCGACAAGTAAAAGTTACGATTTATATAAAGGAAGGAGCTAGCGTAACTTAGAAGCCAACGGTATCTTGCTACTGAAGTTTTACCGTCATTCTATGATTTGGGTTTGGCACATATTTCTATAGAAAGCATTAAGAACCTTGAGATGAGGAGATAAAAGAGGTTCGTAGGCTAAGTTGCCTACCTTCTTTGGTCCACAATATCTGGGGGATAACTTCTTATACTTCCCAAGAGATAAAGAACTTCTTTTGGGCCGTACTCGAATGAAGACTAAAACCTTGATATCCAAAATATCGATTCTCACTTCAGAACTCATCGTTCATAATCCTTAAAACAAGTGGGATTCTTGAGAAGTATTCTGGGTAAAGTGTCTTCCCTTTTTAAACAGAATCTTTCTTTTATTTAGAGAAGGAATAATTATAAGATCAGAAAAGGAGATTCTTACTCCTATATACCTCGAAGGTTGGGGGGAGGAATCTTACAAACTTCTACCCCACTTAAAAAGGTGCGAGATGTCCTCATCTCGCAAGGTAGAGGACAACTCTTTCTCTTAAGATCCAATTTTATTCTGGGGTTCCTTATATTCTAGTCAACCCAACAGAACATTGGGATAAATATCCCTTATATAGAACTCATCATTAAATAACAATTCATTCAGATCATATCATTCATATCTTTAACATGATAATGGTCCATTAGACCGAAAAGTTTCCTTCGGAACATTCCTCCACGGAATTTTCAGTTAAGCAAGTTCTCAATTTGTCATCCCTTAACTTAATCTACCGTCTCAAGTGTTAATAGTAGCAATTTGATAGCACAATCCACTAATCTCATAGTGATTTGCTGAAATCATTATCATCCTCCCAGTTATGAATATCATCACAGGGACTCGTCCCATTCATCCTCATTGTGGTTTCGCTCAGCTTATTACATTTCAACTAAGTTTCAGAATTCATCATTTTCCAATCAGAATCCAAATCAATTTCATCAGTTCTCAAACAAAATTAAAAATCATATCAACCACATTCAAATTCATCATCTGGATAGCATTAACGCTTATAATTTCAAGTCTTAGATTTACTCGTATATACTGTCAGTAAAGAGCTGCAGTATACTCTCGGTATATATGGGTAGTCACGGCCCTTGGAATAGTATAAGGTAAATACCATCATGTCTAGGCCTCAAGCAAGTCAGGGATTCTATATAATTACGGTACTTCCATCTGAAGACCCAATTACCAAATTACGAATTTCAGTTTGAATATCAAATTATATGAATTATATCACACAATTACAACTTTTTTGTGCTTCTTGATAAATTTTTGACATATTTGGCTTCTCAATTGATCTTTATTAACCAATTCGCTCTGATACCAACTGTGAGATCCCTGTTCCCACCGAGCAACGGATTCAGGATACTGGCAGCGAAAGTAGCACTTCTCGCGTGGGACAGGGGTCCCACATTCAGGGCCTCGCCCACAGATATCCGGACAAAGGACTAATCCGCCGGTTTTTCCAAAACTGAACCCGAAAAAACTTCCCTTATCCGGAAAGCACGGGCGATTCCACTAGGATAACTCTTTACTCTAGCGTAGTCAAGACCATTACTGATCAAGTTAATCCGATTATACCTATAAAGATACTCGGTCAGATCAAGGAAGAAACTTGCACTTGGATCATTGGGATCAACGCTTTTTTCCCCATCAAAGAGGCACAGCCGTTGATTCCTATCCATAGAACAATTACTATCCGGGATTTACTTTATCTATCGTAATAACAGAAATTGAGTCTCAATTTACGGATCCATCAGTCCAGCCTAACCCCATCCGATCCCATGGGTTAGCCAACCGCCCAACCACTGTAGTGATGGGATCCAATTTGGAATTTGGTTAGGTTTTGTCCCGAGTACCAAGGAAAAGAGTTCCAAGGCCCCCTAGCCGGAAGTTCATGCAAACATAAAACTAGCCACACCACTTACACACCCAATATGAAATTGCCTTTTTCTTAGCATCAGCTAACTTTAAAACAATCCTTTAATGAAACCATAGTACCACTGATCATAATCTTCCAATTTATCCGGTTGATTCATAATTTCCAAACATTCCTTCATCAAAGTATCTATGGCATCATTGGCAAAAACTAGAACGCTCACCACCTGTCCACACAGGGGCCTTTTCAATAGTTCCTAGCCCATAATACTTGGCAATATAATCACTTATAAAAATCAAGATGGACTCTCGTTGAAGATCAGCAAGATCAACCAACAGATCTATATAAAGAGCCATGGACTCATCCATTGAAGACCAGCAAGGTCAATCAACCAGATCCATGCTCGGTTTCACAAAACAACTCTTACTCCTTGTTCCAATATCTTCCACGATGCACGTGTGGGTATCTTCGGCGACCCAGAGCCCGAGCATCGTATGGT
>NC_141075.1:12331589-12629089 GCF_041138505.1 Cibotium barometz
GTAGATGTGGATGTGGAGGTGGATGGATACATGTAGATGTAGATGTATAGATGTAGATGGGAATGGAGATATGGATGTATGCATGTAGATGTAGATGTATAGATGTAGATGTAGATGTGAATGGAGATGTGGATGTATACATGTAGATGTAGATGTATAGATGTAGATGTGGATGGAGATGTGGATGTATACATGTAGATGTATGTAGATGTGAATGGAGATGTGGATGTATACATGCAGATGTAGATGTATAGATGTAGATGTGGATGTGGAGGTGGATGGATGCATGTAGATGTAGATGTGTAGATGTAGATGTGAATGGAGATGTGGATATATACATATAGATGTAGATGTATAGATGTAGATGTGGAGGTGGAGGTGGAGGTGGATGGATGCATGTAGATGTAGATGTATAGATGTAGATGGGAATGGAGATATGGATGTATGCATGTAGATGTAGATGTATAGATGTAGATGTATAGATGTAGATGTGGATGTGGAGGTGGATGGATGCATGTAGATGTAGATGTATAGATGTAGATGTGAATGGAGATGTGGATGTATGCATGTAGATGTAGGTGTATAGATGTGGATGTGGATGTAGAGGTGGATGTATACATGTAGATGTAGATGTATAGATGTGGATGTGAATGTGGAGGTGGATGTATGCATGTAGATGTAGATGTATGGAGGTGAATGTGAATGTGGATGTGGATGTATGCATAGAGATGTAGATGTATGCATGTAGATGTGATTGTACGCATATAGATGTGGATGTATGGATGTGAATATACGATATGTGATGTGAGAGAATCTGAAGTGATGAGATGGAAATGATGTGATGGGATGAGTATACATATAAATGGAATATGGAATAAGTAATGTAGATTGATGAGGGATAATGTGGAAAAATGAAAGTTAAAATAGAAATTGTATTGTAAACTGTTTGTAGATGCTGTTTGTAAATGCTGTTTGTAAATGATTGTTTTATGTCAAGAATGCTGGGGGAAGCATTTTGACCGTCTTGTGATTAAGGTCATGATAATAAAGTTGCAACTGCTGCTGACGGGGAGTCAATGAAGGACGTCTTGCGTAGCAAGGTCGGCCGAGGTCTTGACCAGCCTCGGTGCGATTAAAATGGTGAGCTTCTGGTACGGTGGATGAGGGGCCAAGGAAGCGGCCTATGAGTGAAGCGCTAGGTCACCTGCGAAGGATCCTAGAGGGTGCTGACCATACGGTGCTCGGGCTCTGGGTCGCCTAGGATACCCACGCGTGCGTCGAGGAAGATATTGGAACAAGAGTAGGAGTTGTTTTCTGAAATTGGGCATGGATCTGGTTGATTGACCTTGCTGGTCTTCCCTTCCCTAGAATACTTCTCAGGAGTCCCACCTGTTGTTTTAAGGATTTAGAACAATGAGTTCAGAAGTGAGAATCGATGTTTTGGATACCAAGGTTTTGGTTTTCATTCGAGTACGGCCCAAAAGAAGTTCTTTATCTCTTGGGGAGTATAAGAAGTTATCCCCCAGATATTGTGACCTTATATCTAAATTCAATGAGAGAAGGTGACTTAGCCTACAAGTTTCTTTTATCTCCTCATCTCAAAATTCTTAATGCCTTCTATAGAAAAATGTGTCAAACTCAAATCATGGAAAGACGGTAAAACTTTAGTAGCAAGTTACCGTTGGCTTCTAGGTCACGCTAGCTCCTTCCTTTATATAAGTCGTAACTTTACTTGTCGCTCATAGTAATCTTACTCCCATCGATCTCCTTTCTTTCTTAATCTCCTTCATGGCTTGGCAACAAGAACTAGTTTTATCCATGATGATGTCTCACCTTCAAGACGCAAGAGAGTCTGTGAAGAAAGACTTTATAGAACAGTATGAGCGCTCACTTTTCCTCACCTAGGAACTTCTGTAGCTCAGACCAAATGGCGGACCTATCAAAACATAACTAGGGTAACACCCTGGGGTCAGCAGCACTTTCGTAACAATGTCCGCTTGGCCATGGTTATTTAAGCTTTGGGTTTGGGTCCCCGATACTACTGCGTCATGAGATCAAGGCATCTTGGGTTTTCTGAGCGGGTCTTCTTACTGGCGTGTTTTCTTCCGCATGAGAAGATATGCCTTTATCCCGTTTTTGGCTTGCCTCTCAGAGATCCTTTTGTTAGATCACCTCATACCACTGAGATAGGTGCGGCAATAACCAGCAGAATCATTCCCATAGATGAGTTACCCTATACTTGTGCAGCTTGTGAGTGCTGCTTTTGTGACCATATGATGGACGGGCTTATGGAAGTGTAAAGAGTTCTTCTATCTTTACTGTATAAGTTTCGAGAATGAATAAAGTTTAAATCTTGTTCTTATCTTGCTTTCTTTAAGACTTTTCTTGGTGGTTAATCTTGATTAAAATTTTTCTCTAAGTCTCATATTCGTGCATCTTGCGAAATTATCCCAGTTTGCAAGATGAGGACATCTCGCATTTTTTAAGTGGGGTAGAATGTAAGATTCCTCCCCCAACCCCCTTTTTGATGTCTAGCATATTCCTCTGTAATCAATTCCTTTTCTGAAATATAAGAGATCTTGTTTGTGGCTGAGAGAGAAAATATTCTAGAGAGAGAATATTCAGATTTTGAATAATTTTGGATAGAAAAATATCACATCTTATTAAAATAAGTTCCCCTGAAACAGAAATTCAAAAAGAATTTTCCAATGTGCAATTGGAATTAATTAGAAATGGGTATAAAGGACCTTAGTCTAAGGGTCTAGATTTTCAGAAATTTTTGGATTATGGTCCAATTAAGGTTCCTATGGGCCAATAGCATCTATCCATGTGTAGGGAGGAGATAAATCCAAATTGTAAAAGAAGATACCCAAAAATGAGTAAATGCTCACATAAGATGAAGAGTTGAAAATGTACAAGGTTTATTAGTAAAAAACTATGAACAATAAAATTTTGACGCATATGTAAGGAAGGAGAGTTCTTTAAAGAAGGTGCATATTTCACATAAGATGAAGAGTTGAAAATG
This sequence comes from Cibotium barometz, assembly GCF_041138505.1. NCBI lineage: Eukaryota > Viridiplantae > Streptophyta > Polypodiopsida > Cyatheales > Cibotiaceae > Cibotium > Cibotium barometz. The sequence continues at coordinate 12,334,615 of NC_141075.1, forward strand.
TACAAGGTTTATTAGTAAAAAACTATGAACAATAAAATTTTGACACATATGTAAGGAAGGAGAGTTCTTTAAAGAAGGTGCATATTTCACATAAGATGAAGAGTTGAAAATGTACAAGGTTTATTAGTAAAAAACTATGAGCAATAAAATTTTGACACATATGTAAGGAAGGGGAGTTCTTTAAAGAAGGTGCATATTTCACATAAGATGAAGAGTTGAAAATGTACAAGGTTTATTAGAAAAAAAACTATGAGCAATAAAATTTTGACACATATGTAAGGAAGGGGAATTCTTTAAAGGAGGTGCATATTTCACATGCTTGAATGAGTTTTAAACTCAAAAATAATGTGATATTTTTATCTCTCATCTCTCTTGAACCAAACCAAATCAAAATGGAACCAAACCGAATCAAAAAGTAACCAAACTAGATCCAAATCTAGTCCAAATTCAACCAAACTGACTTGGAAAATTCTAGAATCAGTTTGTTTGGTTAGGAGCTCAATTTTTCCTATAAATAGAAGCCTCCCCTTGTTGAAAAATATATAGTGTCTTATGTATTGTTACTCTACTCCACCTAAGCCAAGAACTATGAATTCTTTAATAATTCATTAGTTTTTGACACTTCTCTCTTTCTTCAATCCCCATTGGTGGCTCCATCAACATACTTAACCAATTGATTGATTGGGGGCCTCTACCGTGAACAAAGAATCAAGCAAATTATAAGATAAGTATAGTGAATTTTGATCTTTCTATAATTTCTCAATGATTCTCTCTTCTCAACCCCTCTCAAGCTTGAGAAGCTTAATTGGTATGGTTTTTGAAATGCTATTGAAGTTAATTAAGTAATGATAGTAAAGAATGCCGGATGCTTTTCCCAGAGGCTCACCTATGTTTTCTTGGCATTCAATGGGACGGTGAATTGAGTAGTAGTGGGCGACGAGAAGCCAGTTTCTCCACACTCCACCAGCCGCTCCGACCACCATCATCGCCGGTGCCCTCCGATCGACCGCCATCACCGCCGGTGTGCTCCAACCACTCCGACCGTCGGTGTCCTCCGACTGCTCTGACCACTCTGATCAATGGCTCCGACCGCCAGTGCCCTCTGATGACTCCAATCGCCATCACCGCCGGTGCCCTCCGACCGCCAGTGCTCTTCGACCCCCTCTGACCACTGGTCCCCTTAGACATACATGCATGGCCAACTCCGATGGCACGCATGGAGGCAACACCCCTCTCCCTTTCCCAAGGCAGGGAGATATCCTCTTCGAGATCCTGAGCACCATCGTCCTTTCCCCTCTCCCTTTCCCAAGGCAGAGAGAGATCCTCTTCGAGATCCTCTTGAGCACCACACCCGAGGAGGAGGACACCCAAGGAGGAGTTAAGGGGAGCACTCTTGGGGCAGCAGACAGACAGTCGAGGACATACTCTCATAGAAGAGGACACTCTCGGGTGTATCACCTGGAGTTCTAGCACAGTCCTTCTATCGGAGCGGAGTCTCCCTTGTATCATTCTTTTTTGGTATTGTGATTGTAGTGTTGTGCTTGTGTGGTGTTTTGTCTATCTCTTTGTGTGAGCGAGGTGAGTGAGGTGTGAGTGGTGTGTGTGGTGTGAGTGAGAGGCCTGTAGGGGTACTGTGGTGCTAGGCGGTCGCGAAGAGCACGGTAGACAGTGTAGAGCCTAGGTCTTGCATGTCTAGCCAGTGAGGTCGACTCATCCTTGGCGGGTATAGTTCCCTGAGAGGATCCACACTCCCTTCTCCCACAACCATAGTGTTTGTGGCGGTTGTCTTCGAGTTCCCTATAGCAAGGACGGCAGAGTCATCCACAGTTGAAATGATGTTATCTCTCAAGTACAAGGGCACCATTATAGCATAAGATGCATACCCTTTTCATCACCTTATGCACCTACTTTTTTTTGTTCCCCTTAACCATCTTGTCCAAATACCCCAGCTTTTCACTACAAGAGACGATGGGGTTGGTAGCAAAATCTAGCAATGAAACTATATAAAAACTCTATGAAAAGTATATTCTCATTGCTATTTCTGCTACATATAGCAACGCTTATATCCTTCTCCACTTCCTCATGTGTTTAAATGTGTGGGTAGATCACAGGGTGATTTGAATCACATACCGCCATCTTGCATCAATATGATCGGGTTTAAAAATAACCTACAAAATCACAAAAGAATGAGGAAGTAGCCCATTTTAATCTATCATCAGTAAGTTTCTCTATTTAAAGATTGGTACAAACTTGCTCACAATGGTACAAACTTTCTCACAATGGTAAGGGAGCACAAAACTATCCTTCTCATCTCTCTGTGGAGTCAATTGCAACGAAACCATTTGAATGCTTCTTCACAGTTACATGAGAAGCACCACTACATATCACTTTGAACCACTTCACATCAAACATATAGATAGTAAAATATATAGGCTTGACCTCTATGAGCACCACTACATATTACTTTGAAACACTTCACATCAAACATGTAGATAGTTAAATATCTAAATCTGACCTCTATGATGTCTTGAATGGTTCTACAATAATCTAATTGGTTGGGTATGATGTTGTGTCATGTCTACTTGCTCTACTATCTTGCTCAAACACCACAATAAAATGTGTTTGTTTTACAATCCACATACTCAATGTGAAAATGTCTCCCCTTTGACTACATTACATCGTACATCTTATACTATTATAGCAAAAAGAGGAGTTGAAATTAGGATGCTTCCACCCAATGAGTTTACTAACTTGAAAGTCACATCCTACTCATCCTCTATCACCTCTTCTCCATTGCTGCCATTCGATTAACTCTCTTGAAAGCTTTGGAATCTCCTCTTGATGCCTTTTTCTACCTTCTCGGAATCTTTGGATCAATTTCTCCATTATGGCACTATGGAGGATGCAAAATGTGTTGACCTCTTTCCTCAATTCTTCATCCATCCTTTGAGGCTTTCCTTTTCCTTGCAGGATATGAGAAACCATTAGCTCATCATCTTCATTGGTCCATAATCTTGGCATGGTACGGTCCAATTGAGAGAGGTTGTCACATGATATATACAAGAGACTCTTACATAAACAATGCCTCCACCATGCTCCCCTCCAGCCTTGCTATATTTGTCTTACAAACCTCTTTAAGGTTTTTGTAAACCTTTCAATGAAGAACATCCATCTACTATTAGCCACACCATAAAGTTCTATTTCATCAACCAAGTGAACCACAATATGCATTTGTGAAGTAAGTATTGTTCAAGGAAAGCTCTTATAGCATTGAGATGAGCAGCCAATATGTGTGAGGGATCAATCTCCTTTAATGATATAAATTTAAGCAACTAAAGACATTCATCAAAATATAACAATATCATGAGTGAGGACTTGTAAAATAACACATGTTTAGTATTAATTCATACCTCACAACTTCTCCCATCTTGTAGGTATATGATCTCACATTCTTATCACCACATCCAACAATAGCAATTGGTAGGATAAACTATACATGCAAAAAGAGGATGAGCCTGTACATATGCAAGCATGGATATATAAATATTTATATGAGGAAAAGTTGAGATTAATTATTTGCATCATATTATGCCAATCATGATACTTAAGGCCATTCAATTTCTACACCACTTTCTTCTTTGTCTTTATGAATATAGCCTTCAATGAATGCATAACTCGAATGGGTGTGCAAAAAGAGGTTATCACATGCTTCAACTTCTCTTTCTCTTTATTTTTGAGTCTCCATAGTGCTCTTGGAATTATAATCTTGCCTCTCTAAGCCTCATATGGCCATGCATTATAGGAAGGTGATTAGTTTCCTTCAAGTCATCTCTTGCCCCTTTTATCTCAAGCTTTGAGAAGTTCAAAGGATCTCAAATGTTTTTTAATACATTCATAAAAATATGCATGGGATCTAGTAGATGGTTTATCTTCAACTCACACCAATATGGTAGATGTGATGACTCATCCCTCAGGGTGTATTCTCTTCCCCCTTCCAATGCTCATCCCATTGTTGTTCTCTCATTACACATGGCTTCAAGATGGCTCAAAGCTTTGAGTAGGAGAAACCATAATTCAATGGGGTGGTTTCCTGCTCACGGACCAAATTCTTGACCCCCCTCAACCTCCCCTGAAAAAAAGTTAACCTTCTTCTTCATCCTCACAGGCAAGGGAAAATATGGGTCCTCATTGATGGTCAATGTAGGGTTCTCCTCCTCCACACATGCCACTCATTGCCTCACATACGTGCACTGCCATGGAAGTATGTGGCATATTATACATTATCCTCCTCCTCTTGTTCCCTTCATCCTCATCCTATACACACTGGGGAAAAGCACATTTATGTTATAACATAAATCACTTTGTAAATTTATGTCATACAATATGTCACCAAGAAAAGGGTGTGAATGAAAGATATTTACTGAATTAAAGTTTTTAAGGCCGCTTGGTTGTCGACGAGGCAATGCATTGTTAATGCCATGCATGCGTATATGATTGATGGTTATAGGATGCTTCTGTCTCTAGCGCCCCTTGCATAAGGCACATGGGTACCAAATATTCTTCTCTCACCACTCTTGAAAACCCACCACAAATCCCTCCTGATTACTTGAGAATGCCATTGACCTAGAAGGATGTAATCAAATCAAACTCTCAACACGTTATAAAAATTAAAAATTAAGGAGAGGTATTGCCCAAAGTGTATGCAATCAAGCATTGACAAAGTGGTCATAGGAATCAATTGAGGACCCACATGCCCAAAAAATCCATTGCATAATGCCAAATAACATTTCACATTTCACTGCTACAATCAGGATCTAGAAAAATTATCCACGTGGTGGGAATCAGGGTTTTCGATGTGTCTTTTCCCCGTACTACGGTGCAACAACAACAGAATTTCCCTCTTCTTCTCATCATTTCTCATCACATTATTCATATATCTAACCTTCTTCTACTATTAGGCCCACTTGGGGGGCGTTCACAAAAACAAAGAAGAAAGGAGCAACTCAATTGTATGGTCTAATAATGCATGATCGGCACAAGCCTTTTCATGTATCTTCAATTTACTTATATAAGATTCATGATGGTCTTGGATTGTAATTAATTAACATTGATTACAATGTTTTGTGCTACAGAGTTCATTCTTCCCGTATGCATTAGCGGGTGTCGTGGAGATCAAAAAGTGCATGAGGCCATCTAGAAAATGGGAGTATTGGTGGTGAGGTAGGAAAGTTTACTATAAATAAGCAAACATCAAGCAATCTAGGATTGTCTTTGAAAACTAACAATAGTTAACTATTGCTACTTACTCGAGTGAGGTTGAGAGACTTGAGCTCCTATACCAACGAAAACCTCAAAGTTTGTTGTCACAAAGAATCCCAAGATCCTCATTTAATGATTCCATTCCACCAAATAAACCAAAAGGAGCCTGCAAGGGATTGTTTAAGTTTTTTAACTACTATAGAAAGTTTTCTATAGAATTGAAAGTGTTTAGAAGGATTTTTGATAAATTGATAGTGAAAGTTTTTAGAAGTGATTGAAAGTTTTCTATATTATTGAAAGTGATTGGAAGGATTTTTGCTAAATTGATAATAATGATCAGGTAGATATAGAACTTAGAGGCTCATTTAGAAACTAATAGAGTAGCAACACTCTAAACATAAGCGCACCTGAATAAGAAAATCCAACCAAAAAACTAAAGGAGACGAGCAAAGAAGAATAAATATGGAGTGATACATAGAGAGGGAAGGAACAAAGCAAAAAAAAGAAACACTTCATTGAAACTTATAGGGATAAGGCACAAAGATGGTACTATCTTCTATGTAACACCACAAGAATGCATTCCAACCTACAAAGTAGATCATATAGGCATTCCTGGAGTGAAGATGGTCTTTTTTCTAGCCGGAAGGGTCAATGTGTGTGGATTTTACAAAAAGAATCAAGAATTTATCTCACTAAGTAATTCTCCTACTAATCATAATAGGTGATCTTGGTTTTTCTATGGTTTTAAGAGACAGTGAGTCAAGTAGGTAGAGTGCTCTCTCTCTCTCTCTCTCTCTCTCTCTTTATGTCTGCCTTTGTCTCTCCAGATGGTTTCGCCAGTGAAACCATAATTAAGATGGGGCATTAAATTCGATAATGAATAGAATTAGTCGGCACGAGCACTTGTAGCTGTGGGAGCGAGAACTAGAGTTAAATAGATAGCTTCATGCATAGAGGAAAGCGCTCCCAAGCAAGGTAGACTTAAGGCACCCGTTGGCAGAGCTACAAGAAGCAAACGAGGCAAGTCTTTGTGATAATGACTCTGTTTGAAAGCCTTACCCATCTAGGTTTTACAAACATTTGATCATGAGCCCTTCATAAAACACCTAGGTGTACATTGCAAGGGTGGATTGAACATTTATTTCAGATAATTACTGAAGAGGCTAATAACAACAGGTTAATACAAAACCACTACTTTCATGTACATCTTATAGTCATTTGAATGGAGTAACAAGTCTCTAGAGTTTGTCCGTTTGAGCCTCTTCAGTCCCCCGGTACGCATTAAAGCATTGTGTAGTCCACAATGCACACCCAACCCCACAGAACCTCTACCTTAAAATAATAGCTGACCTCATAAAAGGGCCTGCTTTCTCTCTGTGAATGGCAGAGGGTGCTCATAATACACTGCACTCTGGTATTCGGGTACGAGCTCAGCATCTCTCCAGTTGCGACCAACCCAAGCAAAGTAATAGCGCATGGAACGTCGAAATCTGTAGGTGTGCCAATCACTACTGAACATTTCAACTACCACCTCGCTTAATATGCCACAATCTGATCAAGTACTCTTATGAGATAAAATAATGTACTCCTCTAAGACAATCCAAATCCACGAGCAATTAATCATGGATGTGCTGGATCTCTCCCATTAGAACCCTGTTGCTGCTTGAGACATTAAACCCTAACACGAGAGATGGATCAACCACTTTCTTGCCCTTCTTACCCTTCCTCTTTCCGGATCTCACCATCTCAAAATCGTTGTCTTCCTCCTCAGAAGCCTTTCTGTTTGTGGGCTCCGTCCTCTTCTCACTGTCAAATGAGTCAGAGTCATCCCTGATAACGGCCTCACTCGTGGGAAAAACCGCACACACTACCTCAGGAGGAATCAACTCTTTCTGACGAAGGAACTCAGCTTTGAAAGCATCCACCATGGGCCCATCACCAAGGTACCTGGTGAGATAACCCCCAGCTTCGGATATGGATGGCAAACCCATGCAAAACTCCAAGAGTGACATGTCTGGCAAACAATATTAAGGCTACCAGTAGGATCTAAATTTAGCAAGGATTATTGTTAAAACAAAACTACCAGTAAAAGGTAATATTCATGGAGAAAACTGTTGAAGAGGATACGGCCCTTGCCATTGAATTTTTTTATCTCACCTTCACACCATTGACGAAAGGCCTTGGCTTCTGTAACAGTAAATAACCCTTGTGGGGGGCCTGCTGTCGGCATCAAGTCATCTACCACAACTTGCCCCAGATTGAGTTAGTCATGTGGATGTGGAAAAGCATACCAAACAGACCTTGTGTAGAGCATACCTTCTAATTCTTTGCTTGTCACCTTAACTGAAGTTCGCTTGGATACAACCGCAGAAGACCCTGATAAGGACAGGCCAGCAACTGCTGCTTGACGAGGTAGGAATTCACTCCCCTTTGTCACCATTTGTCCCGTCTTTGCTAGTGTGATATGGTTCGACCTGGTAGCCAAAATTTCGGAAGTCAAGGAGAAACAAAAAGCAGGACAGTAGCATTTCATGTGAGAAAATGCAATGCATCCGACATTCTACAGAAACTCTGTTGCATAGTATGACTTCAGTCTTTGAAAGCAAAAGAATAGTTGTAAAAACCTTACCATTCTGTCCTGGACGCCTGTTTGGTGATTCCTGTATCATTATAATCCCAAAATTGCTCATCGTCAGTGTCAAAAACACCAGTCTTTGACTTTGCCGTGCTAGGGTTATCCTGTGATGAGCCCTGACTTCTTGCCTCAGCTAGAAGCTGGGACGGAAAGGACAACAGAGGCCTTTTCCATGCAGATGCATTGCTGTTTATAGGTACGGGATTAGAAAGTTTTGTTACAGTAGTTTGCAACTGGGGTTGTGCAGATGGAGGAAGCCATTCCTGCTCATCTATTGCCTTCTTTTCCGCCTCCTGAATTTCCTTGAGTGACTTTGCCACCTTGTCAGGTTTGTTTGGATCCGCCGACCACGCAGGCCAAGGCTGAGAGGTTATCCGCTCCTTGATTGTCAAAAAGTCGCCTAGTGAAGGACTAGGAGGAGTTACAGAGGTAAAGTCATCAAACACATGGGGCAGTTTTGAAGATTTACCAGTCGTGGATAGAGCCACAGCAGGCTCCGGTACTGAGACCAAAACATTCTTACCAAGGGTGCCAGCCTTGCCTTTAGAGCTCCGTCTCTTGCTTTTCTTTGTGTCTTTGTGTTCCAAAAACTCACCCTCATCAGTGACTGTTACTGAAAAATCATTTGATTGGCTAGCCATGTCTTCATTCACTGCACTAGGCAGGTTCCTAACATTGCCATTTACGCTCAAGGCAAAAGAGCTGTAACATGCAGGTTCACCTTGGCCTGCATCAAAAGATGAATGGACGAAAAAAGGAACCTGAGTGGAATACTCTTGAGTTGCAGCAGCAGAGTTCATCCAGGAATCCGATGCTGCATCTAGAACAAGTGGTTGCCCTGATGATGACATAGGTGTGAACAGCTCCATGTGGACAGCAGGGTCTGCTCTTTGCCAATCTGTTTCCTCTCGCTTTGCCTTTGTAGCCACTGCACCATTCCAAGCCGATTGGGGGATTGTTTTCATAGCGCAAATGATTGACTCCATCTGAAGGTTACCAGACGACAAGTTTGGAAAAGATGAAAAACATGGAAACAGGAATTTTACCTTGTTCTGATGGCAAAGGTGCGCTTAGGAGCTTCGTTAAGTTCTCACCCATCGATTGTGATGTCCCTTTTCCTTGCTGCTGCTGCATTCTGAAAGAAATGCCTTGACTGTCCTCTGAAGACTGCTTCAAAAGCTCTGAGTTGACAGAAAAGTCGTGTGCCTCAACAACGCGATCATTAATAGAAGCTACATCTCGTCGCCAGTTCAGACCAGGCAGCTGATGTTGCCTAGAATTCTGATCGATTCTAGGAGCATTTCTCTCCCCTCTCCCATACATTTCCAGCAATTCCAAATCAACATTGTGTGGTCCAGCACCCCACCCTGTGCCTGCAGCAGCTTCATTCGCTTCTTTGACAGGTGTTTGAAAGGCTTCATTTTTTCTTAGCACGTCAACTTCCAGAGGCATCAAACCATGTACTGGAAAACTAGTTTGCCTTTCAAACCTTGCTCTCGGCCTTTGAAAGTGTGGCAACGAATCTGCTGGCATCACTTCCACTCTTGAGGTGCCGCTTAACAATGCTGAAAAATTCCTTTCTGCTTGCAAATCTACAGGTGTCCGCATGTCTACTTTGGGCTGCCGCAGTTGAGAAAGGTCAGTACGTACTTCTACCTGCAGCTTTTGAGCTGCAGGATGACGCATTGGAGGAAAGCTTGGCTCACTGTGCAGCAGCTGCTGCTGCTGCTGCTGCTGAAACACTTCATGGGTCTGCATGGAGGTAGATGCCGGAGTTCGTACAAATTGGCCAAACTCATCAACCTCCCACACTCCAGATACACGGTGCTCATCAAACAACTGCTGCCGTTGAAGTAAGTGTATGCGCTGCTGAGCTTGAAGTTGTTGTTCTTGTCGCCTCTGTAAGAAGAGTTCAAGAGAGACATCTTGTGAATAGCGTTGACGCAGCTTCTCCAAGTGCTGAGCCTGCATATCAACTCTGGATTTTTCCTGCATATAGTGTTGTGTCACAAGGGATAGCGAATGTAGCTGGTCTGCTGCAGGGAATTGTTGATGCTGCCTCAATAACTGCTCAAAAGATGCATGCGGAATTTGCTTCTGTTGAAGTCTCAGAACCTGATCAAAAATGGAGTCAGAAGCTGGAATTTGAAAATTGGGTTGCTGCTGCTGCAGTCTAGACAATGGATGCGAGGATGGTAAATGTTGCAATGGATGTGGGGATGGTATCTGTTGTGATGTATTTGCATTGAAGTTGTGTGAAAGAGCTGGATTCTGGAACTGCTCTAAGGAGGGAGGAATAGATGTTTGCTGTTGGTTTAAAAGTTCTAGCAAAGGATGTTGCTGTTGTTGCAAAGGGCGTGGAAGGGGAACCCCTGATTGCAAGAGTTCCATTTGCTGCCGTAACTGGTACTTCTCAAACTGCTGCAGTTGGTGCATGTGAAAATCATCTAGTCCATGATGCAAGAATGATGGAACGTCCATCTGCAAGGCATCACACCATGTCCCATCCTGCGTAGATGGGCCTGGCAATGGGTCAGCTGACAAGGGATGTGTCCTTGGCTGCCAAAAAGGTGCTTGGTGTACTTGCAACCCTGGGGATATATGTCCATTGGGCCCTTCAGAAACTGGCTGCACAAAATCATTCTTAGAAGGCCACTGTTGTGTGAAAAGAAACTGCTTTGACAAGTCCACACTTTCTGTCTCAATGTCAGGAAAGGCGGACATCCTGCGCCGAAGTGAAGTTGTTCTTCCGAGAGAAGATTCTTCTGCATTTATGTCAAGATTCTTCTCTCGTGACTCTAGAATCTTGTCGTTTGTCACATCTACTGCAAAAAGAGCACAGGTTTTTAAAATATGTAAACACCAAAACATAGCATACCAAAACAATGAACCCTTCCAGAGCACCCAAAAACTAACCTCTCCTGCCATCAAATAGCTGTGAGTCGTTAATGAGCAAGCCTCTGGCTCTTTCTAAAGAGCCATCAAATGCCTCTTTACTATGCATCAGGGTTTGCTCACTAGGTTCACTTTGTTCGATAGAATCAAGTGACACCTGTTGAGAGAACTGTAATGACAAACTCTCCTCATCAACTATCTCCTCCCTCTCCAGACGTTTGGCAGCAGCATTATACCCCAGAGGCATTTGTGCCTTTGTTTTCAAATGTGGCATTATATCACCCAACTGAATGAAGGGAGCATCTTCCGGAGCATCAGCGATACGAACTAGAAGATCTGTGCCAAAATAACCAAGCTCAAACCAACCCATGATATCTATACCACAGAAAGGCCCTTGGACTTCTCCATGAGGATCAGTGTAAAAGAGAGAGAGCTCTTCTGGTGGAGTATGGATACAATATGCTTCTAGAACCTCTTTCCTGTCCTCATGCTCCATAGTTCCAACAAGACCCCGGGCATCCCTAAATGGCATAGCTATGTACTTATCCAAAACCTCTGTTTTTCTATCAGATGTTCCATAGCTGCCACCTTCTTCAACAAGGCTTGCAAGCTTTTGACTTCTCATCCTATCACTTAATCTCTCTAGTTTTAAATCACCCATTTCACCTCTGCCTAAGCCAAGCAGCTTATCCTGCCTCTTCTCAGTCTCATCTTTGACTTCAATGGCACTGTTTAGTCTCCTACAACCATCTACTTCCAAAGTGCGAGAATGCCAATAAGCCAAATCATGTGCGTTGTCAACACTAGCATCACCTGGAAAGCAGTCTAATCAAACCAAAATTAATAATGCAATCCTAAGAAACCACAAAAAGTGTGCTTACAAGGATCATTAAAGCACTCACCTTCTGTCCGGACAGAGATATCACATGATTTAATTGAATCGAATCCGTTATTTGCCTCTGTCTGGCATGAAACAATGTGCTTGAAGGCCACAGTATCTTGCACCTGCAAAACGTCTCTACCAGAAAAACTCTCTTCTTTAGGAACTTCAGGAATCCCATCTTCTCCATCACCTGTACAAACACCCACAATTTTCAGAACTCAAAACACCGACAGCACCTGCTTTCAAGTTAGAAATGCAACACAAGATCTGTAGCTACCAATGCTATGACCTCTCACGCAATTCTGACTAACATCCTCATGATTTTTGGTGTCTATAGGGGCTGAGTACATGGCTCCACTGCTGACAATGTCACCTTTCCCAATCCCTTCCAAAGTAGCCTGTGTAAATTGGAAATTTTAAGGCACAAACCTTATCTATCTATAACACATCAAAATAGCTGCTGTAATTGACTATAAACCTGGGGACTGGGATTCACCTTTTCTTCCACATTAGGTGTAATGAAAGCCAGAGGCTCAACAGGTTCTGCCTGTGTGAGCTGAGGTGCTTCTGTGAGACTTTCAGGACTAATGAAAGAGGAAAAGACTCTGCTTTTCCGGTATATATCCAAAAGCTTTGCCCTTGGATACCGGTATCCTTGACCAACATCAGACTTATCTGCAACCGGTGAAGCGCCAATAGAAGAACACAAACCAGACATAACACCACTCCCTGATAAATTCGCACGGCCTCTGCCTATAGCAAAGCCGAGGGTAGAACTTTCACCACGTCCTCTCCCTACACCAAAGCCTGGAGCATATTTTGGAGGAGTTGAACCCAGAGGGGGAACCTCTCCTTTGCCTCTTGAGTTGATAGAACGAGGACGCCAAACTCGATCACGGGCCAGAGCATCAATCTCACGGTCATTTTCAATTCGACTGCTGCTCAGAAGAGAATGTTGTCTGTCCCGATGGTGCCCACCATCCCCTTCTTTCTCGTTTTCTGGCCACTTTTCTCGCCTAATCTCCTTATCCTTGTCTTCAGGACCCCAACGCGTGCTCCATTTGCTAACACGGCGGACAGCCTCCGATGTGGTGTCCCGACCCGAGGAGTCAGACCAGCGGTCTGATGGAGGAGCACGTCTACCCTCCACTAAATCTCTTGCATTTGTGGAATTCTCAGACCATCGTTCGGCACGTCTGGTATCATTATTACCATCCCCACCTTCCTTCCATCTGTCACGCCTGCCAGTTTGGGTGATCTCTCGTTCCTCTTCCCTCCAACAGTCTCGGCGGCCACCACCACTATCAGCACCTGTAGCTGTAGCTGTGTGCCACCAGTCTCTCCTCTTGTCAGTATCACGATTTCCCTCTGCCCTCCACCGCTCCTTAAACACCGAATCACTGGTTCCTCCATGACTGCCAGGGGTTCGTGGAGATTCCTGAAAAAGAAAATCCCACCATGACATAAATCAAATGGCATATCAGTTTCTGGCAGATCATGATTAGCCGATAACCAACTTACTAACCATTGATAATGGTGGCGGCTTGCTCTCACCAGATTTTGAGATCAGCCACTGTGGAGACAAAGGGATAGTATTATCTTGCCCCATGAGATCTGTAAACGAGTCAAGACAGCAGTGTCAGTCCTTGGGACTAAAGCTCCAGAGAAACAGGCTTCAAAATGTAATGTGGTTATACAAATATACCCCTGAACGCATGGTTTACCTTTTGTCTCTGTCACTGCATCACCAGATCCAAGGGCCAACTTTGTCACTCCAGATATGTCGATTCCTTCATCTGCAGCATAATTAAACTCAACAACCATGGCAAACTATCTAGAGATATAACATGCTCTTGTAGTTGAATTTAAATCCATTACAAGGCACACTTGTACACCTACATTGATAAACCACTCAAAACAGAAGCCTGACAAGCTTAAGCATTATAATTTTCTGCATCTTCACAGGAGCCAAGTTAGACATCAAAACCAGATTGCTTGGGATTCAACCTAGGCCTGTTCCACTCCCCGAGTCCCACTCACACAATTGAAAACCCCACTTTCTCAGGCATGGAGCACGAAAAGCACATCTGTATAGCCAACGGGCATGTAGCCCAGCAGTGCTGGTTTAGAACTCAGACAGGGGAGGTCCTGAGTTCAATCCGCACTGGCCACCCGTTCATGTTGTGGCCGTAAATCGTGACTACAGGTGGATCTACTGAAGAGAGGAGTGTGTGTGTGTGTGTGTGTTGGGGGGGGGGGGGGGGGGGGGGTAGGGAAGCAAGTCGGAATACCGGAAAAGCTGTGTGCAGCAATCGTAAATGCTAAAGATATTGGCATGGGGGCCAGCAAGGTTGGGCCGTGGAATGCAGCATGATGAGACATCAGCAAAACATCATGCCAAAGGTCTACGAGTTCTGTTATTTCCACATTTCAAGTAGCCATCACAGTACGTTTTTTCCTTTTTTCTTCACCTTAAATAGTTTGCATATTCATCTCATATATTTTTATCCTCTCAGAATCCCCTTCAATATTACATATTGTTTCCAGAATTATATGATTTTCTCCTTCATCCACATTCCTTTTTCTTCACTCGATCAATTTCAAATGCTTTACATAATATTTTCAAACGTTTTTACATAATATTTTCAAGTTTTTACATGATTGCTTCTGTTTTTTAACCCTTAAATTTCCATTTTTTTAGGTTTTGAGAAAAACTGAATTGGTGCGCACAGAGGGATCAAACTTTCAGAACAAATGCGATTACTACACAGAAACCTCTCCATCAAGACAACAGAGCAATCTACTCCGACGAGAACAAGACAAGAGATGTACCATAGATGCTCGAGGGCTCGTAGATGATGAGATTGGATCCACCTACACCTCCTCCACCTGTATCCCCGCCTTCACCAACACCGTCGAATTTGGAGTCCTCCATGGACGAAGTGAGAATGAGGGTGTTAAACAGAGATCGGGAAAGCAGCAGAAATGCAGAGGAATCACAAAGAAGAGAAATTTAGGTTTCAGAAAACAAATGAGTGCAGAGCTGGGCGATGAAAAGAGGCTACGGCTATAGCTATGGCAGCGAGGGCACAGAGGGAGATTGCGAAGAGGTCTTCATATCACAAAACCCCTAAAACCTGTTAATTGTGTCGAAAGCGAGCCCGTGGCTATGGCGTCGAATAGCTTTTGTTGGTTGTGAGACCGTGTTTTCTGATCGGAGGCGGGGGGAGGGGCAACCGGTGCTTGCCGGTTACTCTCCCCTTATCATCGGGCTCCACCACTCGATCGACATTTTTTCATTTTCTTGTTCAAATTTGTTCAGAGCGTGTTCAAATTTGTGGGAGAAGAAAAGAATCTTCTTCAAAATTTTAAAATTTTGGTTATATTTTTCAAAATTTATAGAATAATTCCTTCTCAAAATGGTCTTCAAATTACAATGAGAAAGTTTTCAATCCGGCTCAATAAAATGTATTTCCCGAACACCGAACACCTACACCACCCCATCTTGTGGAGCGGGATATTTCAACTTGGCTAGAGTGCACTGGCCAAGACAACCGATCCCCACCCCTATGTTCTCTTCATTCCTCAGAGCCTAGAGGGGTGGCATGGATAAATTCATTTGGGAGAGACACTCAACTTTTAAATCATGTATATGTATAATAATACATAATGCATAATGATAAAAAATTCCCATGGATTCAAAATTGAGAGAAACATATTTCTTATTTTGTGATGACAAAAATTTCCCATTGATTCAAAATTGAGAGAAACATATCAAAAGTGTCATTTATTGCATTTTCATGTGATTACAATAGCACTATTGCTCTTCTTACACAAAGAAATATAATGTAGCTTATGGATGTTGACTTCATTATCGGTCTCATCATCTTCACTTTCTATATTAATGATTTTTTCTCTTTTCTAGGTCTATGTGTTTTCTCTTGCTCTATTATTTCAATTGTTTCTTTTTGTAGTTTTGTTCACATTCTCTACTATTTCATCAATTTCATATGCATACCTTGGATCATCAACTTTTTTCTCATTTATTTCCACCTATTAAAAACCAATGTGATCTTGGATGTGAAGCATACAAATTTTGATTATTAATAAAAATATCATAGATATCTTCCATTGTTATTGTTGGATCATCAACTTTTTTCTCATTTATTTCCACCTATTAAAAACCAATGTGATCTTGGATGTGAAGCATACAAATTTTGATTATTAATAAAAATATCATAGATATCTTCCATTGTTATTGTGGATGGATATACCATGCCCTCCATAAAGCATTAATGTTTCTTAGCTCCATTCCTCCACCTTGGTATGGTGTTATCCAATTAGAAGTTGGATAATATTTTCCCACCTTGATCCTTTTGTGAATTGTAGTATAAAAATTATTGCCTAAAGGATGCTTTAAGTTGAACTTCCAAAACATTAATGCCCAATCAAAAATATTTGTAGAAGTGAGGCATACTTTGTTCTTTAACTCATCTACACCAAACAGCATGTAAATTTTCTATTCCTAAAGCAATATCTTCCGCACTCATATTCTGTGAAACATTCTTGTAATGAGGCTTATCCAGATCTTTCATCCAATATTCAATCATCCCATGAAATGTGTGCATGGTCTTTTGCTTTAAAGCTCTACACATCATGTACAATTTTACCAATAGGTTGCTTCTTATCCCATCCAAGATACTTTTTAATCGGTTTATTAATTGTAATGATTGAAAACCATTTGTAGTTAATAACCATTTGAGAGTGTACATGCAAAATTGTACCTCCTCTTTCCAATGAACAATAGCTAGCGAGGCATTCTTTTGTGAGAAATTCATTGTGATTAATTGTTAATGCTTCATCAATATCACGCCCACCAACTATTGATATTTGTCATACTTAAATCAAGAACTTTGAAGTTCACATTTGACCATTTTGTAATATCGTCAACATTTGACAACTTATCCTAACTCTTATTTGGTACATTACTTTGAACATCAACATTAGGCTCTTTGGAATCAAAAATCCTTCCTGTTTGTATTTCTCTTGCTCTCCTCTTCATTTTTGACATTGTCTTGCAACGAAATGAACATGTAAGACTAATGTTTAAAAAAATGAATATCATAATAAACATGGGGAAAATATGCCAAATGCTTTTGAAATACATAAAAGAGATAGATTGATAGAATCTAAATAAAAATACGTGACAAAACAACAAAAATTCATACTAATTTTTTAAATTCATTTGCCATCTCCCATGTCTACAGATTGAGATTTGTGCGTAATCCTTAAAAAATCTAGTAACACCATGCATCTAATACTATTGGGCTAGACTACCTTCGATTTCAATAAAATACATGGGAGCCACCGCTATTAACATTGCATCAAACAACAAATTTCTTTGTATTTTGTGCTACCTTCAATGTGAGAGAGAATAATGATCTGAATGTGTGAGCAAGCAACGAAGGCATGTTTGGAGTCTCTGTAGGATAGTCTTCTAGGAAAAATAGCTAGAGCAAGCAAGTAGAGAAGGAGCCAGTCATT
Organism: Cibotium barometz; assembly: GCF_041138505.1. Taxonomy (NCBI): domain Eukaryota; kingdom Viridiplantae; phylum Streptophyta; class Polypodiopsida; order Cyatheales; family Cibotiaceae; genus Cibotium; species Cibotium barometz. Next base: position 12,351,831 of record NC_141075.1, read on the forward strand.
GCTACAAAGAGATGACTATCAACAGGAGAGAAGGCAAGTCAATGTCTTTGGGTAAACAGAAGAGGCGGTTTGCATAGTAAAAGCAAATGCTACAATTGAGGTGTTCTTGAAGGCCATTGCCAATGTTTCGATTAGAGCTTCTCCCACATCATGCTGGCATTTTGATTAGAGATTCTCCCACATCATGACGCTTCATTTATTACAAGATCACTTATTCATAATCTCAATATAAACCTCAAAAATACCAAACCTTAATCACTAGCATTCAACTAATTAATTGAATATTATTTTTCACTCACTTTCACTCAGCTTTTAGAATTGTTAGTGTTTGCTATTAAAGGTGGGAACATCTCCAAAAAAGAAATACTAACTCACGCTAAGGCCTAAAGCTCAAGTAGAGAAATTTATTAACTTCACACACAAACTAGAATGCAGATATCATTGAATCTTATATAAAGCATGTGTACAAGAAAGACTTTACTCAAACACAATGTCATGAAGGAAGTAGAAAACATCTACATCATTGAAAAAGAACATAATCAACATATTGTGTGCATCAGATTAATCGACAGAAAGCACGTGTCTTTTGTGATGGGGGGAGCAAAGGAATCCCCTTCAAGTATGGCTCTTTTAAATGCTAGTATTGTCTCCCAAATAAAGATGTATTTATCGTAGTAGTCTTCATGTTTGAGAAGGGCCCAGTCATCTAAAACATTATTAGGGTTGCTCGTGATGTATGATCATCCCCATCATCCTAAGAGACATCATTGCTTCTTCTTCTTTCTGGGAGAACATATATACATACATAAATACACACACACACACACACACACACACACACACACATATTACCCATCCATCACCATCCTGATCTTAAGAGATCTTTTCTTCTTCTTCTTTTGGGAGAACACACACATATATACATAAAAAGTAAAAGGATAGAGTACATAGACCTACTCAGCTTAGGATGTCATCATTTAAAGCTTGTTAGAATTGAACCATGAAAGAGAACTAGCATTGCCCCAACAATTGTACTCAAAATCGATGTGTGAGTAGGCAGCAACAAGGCCTCCTGGAGGGATGAGAAGGCCATATGATTATTTAACTTCAGAGGAACCCACACCTACCTGCCAAGAAGCATCACACCTAGAAACCCACCACCTCCACAAAAACAACCAACATGGTGAACTCCAAAGCCCAACTCCACATGAAGAACTTCAATGTGCTAGAAAAATCAATCTCGTTCATTGTTCATGGATGAGTCCTCAACCTATATAAGAAATGTAAACCATAGCACCAATTGAGAGGTATATGTATCTCATGAAAGTGGGGATCTGTCTTTTTGAGTACTATGAGCTTTCTTTCACTACACTTTGACAACCCTTCCCAGCATATCAAAACTCCTACCCAACTTGTATGCATAGCATTTATATAGTAGTGTGTGAATATGGTAGTGATGTGTGAATATAGGGTAATAATGGTAGTATATAGGCTAGTAATGGCCCGAGGCACTATTTTTCTCTTTATGAGGTATTTTTCCCTGAGCATATGTATGCACTCTTATGAGTGTGTAAGTGACCTTATCACATCACTTCACTCTTATGAGTTTGAAGTGACCTTATCATGTCGCTTCCCTTGTACTTCACTGATTCTCATCAATCTACTTTGTGTGTTATGCTTCCATCTATCTCTACTTGCTTTTGCTGCATGTATGTGTGTTGTTGCATTGATCTCCACTCCAACAATTGGGATCATAGCAAGTTCTCTTAGCTCTCACCCCCTTGTCATCTTCTCCTTGAGTTTCTCTTTTGATTGTCTCAATTTGACCTATCCTCTTAGGTCGAGAAGGTATACCATATAGTGTGTTGTTAGCTACGTTGATGCGTGCTTACTATGTTAACATAATTTCTATGCATTTTGAAGCATTTCGGGCACGTTCGGGACTCGTTTGCATGATGTAAGGTGTCCACAGAGGCATTCGGAAGGAAGTGTCAGTTCAAACTATTTTTGTTTGATTTTGGGTTTTCTACCCAATAGCATGCAATGTTTTTGGTGTGTAGACAATGACATCGCCATCTTCAACATCGCAACAGCATTGTCAACATTATTATCGATTTTTTGCATTCTTGCTAAGTATCATTTCCACACTCTGCACTTTGTAATTTTTCATACACTTTGTGGTGTTCTATCGTCATTAGTGATCTACTGGCAACCATTTCTGTTGCATTGACAGTACTCTACACTGTAATTTTTCATACATTTTGTAGGTTTCTATCATCATTAGTGATCTACTAGCAACCATTTCAGTTGCATTGACAATACTTGCAGGTAGTTTGGATATTTACATTCTATGTAAAAGATTAGTTATTTGTAGCATAATGACAGGTAGTGATGTATTTGGGATGCTTTCTCCTCGAGGATAAGCTTGATGGGACCAACTACCCATGATGGTCCCATATGATCTCGGGGGGTGCACTACTAAGAAACCCTATGTATCACGTGCGTTCAAGGTGTATTTAAAAAACCCCTTACCTATGAATTTTTCATGAATAAAATGATCCCTTTTTCTCTATGAACTTACAGGTTTTTTCAAATTTGATTAAAAAAACCCCTTTTGTATTTTTACCTTAAATGTTTTAATTTAAAAACCCCTTCATTTGAACTCATGTGGTATACTTACATATTTTTAAGTGAACCCTCCGAGTATATGATGCACCATGGATTGGTCATCAAAGGGCTTTGGAATGTTATTATTGGCATTGAGGCACGTCTTGTCTCTCCAGCATGTAGCAGCATAATATTCGTACTATGGATGGTGATATAAGTTATGATGTAACTATGGCATCTTCCTTCGCACCTCTCATAGTAGGCAGAACAAGCCACATGGGGTGATAGAGATGCATAGGCACATGCATTAGTGGCACTTTCAATTAAAAGGAAAATTATTCCTCATATTCACTCATGTAAAACTATGAATCATTGGTGCTCAAAATCTTTTTAAAAAAAAGGGAAGAAGACAAAGATGACAAGAGTCTCTTTGTCTATAGGAACAGCTATAAACAAAAAGTAAGACAAGAAAGTGGAAAATACGAGTGAGACACTCGAAGTTTGTGAGCTTTGCAGGGTAGCAAAAATATGGTTATTGAAGGTGCCAAAGTAGAGGATAAAAGTCAACAGGCTGAATGTGCTGGCACCCTCTGGCAAAGAAACGAGTTGTCAAGGAAGGAGCCCATCTCAACATGAAGCCGCTCTAGATGTCCAGGCATGGGTGTGATGATCTGCACAAGGTGATGGTAGGCTGTGGTATGGCCCTTCTCTACTTGATAAAAGAAGCAGAAGGAGAAGATAGAAAAGAAGAATCAAAAGGTGATATGATGAAGAATATGGAGCTCTCTAATAGTGAGCCCCTGTAGTCCACCGTGGTGGCCATGTCCACAAGCAAAGGAAGAAAGAAGAATATCTGGTCCCGTCGTCTCCATGGAGAAGATTATCTCCATGCAGTGTACAAATACGCTTCCAGTATTAAAAGATGGAGATAAGGTTTTGATTAAACCTTATTTATAAAAAATTATATTTTCTCTTAAATTTGCTATTCACATGCAGAGTACTTCAAATGCTAATTAGCCTCGCTCTCCAAGCCAAAAAATTCAGCCCACTACACCTAAGAACCATACGTCCTTTTCTTTTCAAAATAAAACCATACACACAAATGTATTGGGAGGAGTTCTTTGTGGGGAGTTTTACCATGGTTTACCCATGGATTGAGAGCTTCATGAATGTGGTTCACATTGCTTTCCTTTGCCCAAGTTGGGCGAGATCTTGTAGGTGTTTGGAGGAGTCCTTTTGTCTTAATTTTTCAAAGTGAATGCTTGATTTTTAAAGTGTTGATGCAAGAAGATAATGTTGGAGTTTGGAAGAGTTAATGAAGTTTGTGAGAAGGAAAATGTATTGGGATAGGTAGTACCAATTGAGGTGATCCCATGGTGGAGTTTAAAGATTGTGGAGTGTTCGAGATGCGGAGTTCTTCATCAAGATTGTGGAGTGTTCGAGATGCAGAGTTCTTCATCGACATGATGCTAATTTTTGAAGGTAAAGGTTCTTTTCCAAGTGTTCCTAGACGTCTGCTCATAATTTAAGTGGAGGATGAATGTTAGCCTCCAAATTTGTATATTATTTGGCACATTTTTTGGTTTACATCTATCTATTCACATTTGTAATTTGATCAGCTTTGATTGTAAAATCCATTGCAAATTAACATGTCATATCTAACATGTCCACAAAAATTCTAAAACTGATCTATAAAATGTGTACATTTTCAACTTGTTGAAGGGTTAAAGGATACTTTTAAATTTTATATGTTGCAAGCTAAAAGGTCTCTATGACCTTAGTTTAAAATATGTACTCAACCTTTTTGAATATTAATAAAAAAATCAAGAAGGGTGGTGGGGACGGTTGAGGAAGTTGGTTGAAGGATTCACGAGTCGTTTTAGTGCTCCTTCGTTTCTCCCTCTCTCTCTCTCCCTCTCAACACTCAATCTTGTTCTTGCACATAGCTTTGTTCTTGATTTTTTTCTATCCCTATGAAGCTTGTGTGTGAGAGGAAGAGGATGAGCCTCCCAATTCTTGAGGCTTGAGTGTGTTCTTGTGTAAGTGGGAGTGTTTTTCTTGGTACAGAGAGAAAATTTATAGGTTTTGAGGCCATAGCAAGAGTACTTGTTGCAGCCTCTCTTACTCGATTTTGGTGGTCAATTTTGTTCTTGGAAGGCAGTTGTTCATCACCATCAAGCCACATTTGGTTGCAATGTGCATGCCAAAGGCCCAATTTTCAATGTGTTGTGGTCCTTGGCACACACATTGCAACCAAATGTGGTCCGATGGTGGTGACCAAACTTTGCAAGAGTGAGGGTGGGATCCACATATACACTCTTGCAAAGTTTGGTCACCATCGGATCACATTTGAACTCCAAACAAATAGACATTAAAAGATGCAACAAATAGACATCAAAAGATACAAATTACAATGTGACACCAATAATATAATAATAAAAATGTAAATTACAACTCATGATGCTTAAACTAATCATTTGCACCCTCTCTAGCTCTCAAAACATCTAATATGCTCTCATGCTCATCTACATGAAGCCGCTAGAGAGGTTGAGTGCCGCTTTTGCAGCTCTAAACTCAATCAAGAGGAAGCTTGATCATAATCACAAGATGAGAGAAGATGTAGGTGTAAGATTCCTCCCCAGCCTCTCAAGATGTCCAGCATCTTCCCCTGTAATCAATCCCCTCTTCAGAAATATAAAAGATCTTGTCTCTGCCTATTTTGACATAGAGAGAGAAAATATTCTAGAGAGAGAATATTCAGATTTTGAATATTTTTAGATAGAAAAATTTCTCATATTATTAAAATAAATTCCCCTGAAAGAGAAATTCAAAAAGAACTTTCCAATGTGCAATTGGAATTTATTGAAAATGGGTATAAAGGACCTTAGCCTAAGGGTCTAGATTTTCAGAAATTTTTGGATTATGGTCCAATTAAGGTTCCTATGGGCCAATAGCATCAATCCATGTGTAGGGAGGAGATAAATCCAATTTGTAAAAGAAGATACCCAAAAATGAGTAAATGCTCACATAAGATGAAGAGTTGAAAATGTACAAGGTTTATTAGTAAAAAACTATGAGCAATATTAAAAATATGAGATATTTTGGGTATCCAAAAATGAGTAAATGCTCACATAAGATGAAGAGTTGAAAATGTACAAGGTTTATTAGTAAAAAACTATGAGCAATATTAAAAATATGAGATATTTTGGGTATCCAAAAATGAGTAAATGCTCACATAAGATGAAGAGTTGAAAATGTACAAGGTTTATTAGTAAAAAAACTATGAGCAATATTAAAAATATGAGATATTTTGGGTGTAATGATTCCATTTTGACACATATGTAAGGAAGGGGAGTCTATTAAAGGAGGTGCATATTTCACATGCTTGAATGAGTTTTAAACTCATAAAAATTGAGATATTTCATCTCTCCTCTCTCCTAATTCAAGTCTAGTTGCAAAAAGTTAGCTCAACTGACCTAAAAATGGTCAAAAATTGACCAAACTGAGTTGGAAAATTCTAGAATCAGTTTGTTTGGTTAGGAGCTCACTTTTTCCTATAAATAGAGGCCTTCCCCTTTGTTAAAACTCAACAATGTCTAATGCATTGTTACTCTACTCCACCCAAGCCAAGAACTATGAATTTGTTAATAATTCATTAGTTTTTGACATTTCCCTCTTCCAAAGATTGGTGGCCACTCTTGTTCAAACAAGAGTTGAACCCTCAAACCATCAAGCCAAAGGAAAGCTATCAAAGTCATTAGTAAGTTGGTGGTTCTTCTTTCTTTCAATTATTTTATGATTTTTATGGTTTTAAAAATGGTTTTTATGCTTTATGTCTTCTCTATAATGTTAGGCCTCATTACAAAAGGCATTCCCCTCTCTTCTCTAACAAAACCAACCATTCTCTATCCTAGGTGAATGGTTAAGTGATTGATGTCAAATTTTTATAATGTTTATCTCAATTAAGTGAAAAAAAAATATTTACTTTAGGATAATTTCAATATTGATTAGTTTTAAAGATGTAGAAAATTAAAAAATGGTCAGCCATACAAAGGAGGTTATGGCGAAATTGTTAGAAATTAGTAAAAGAAAATTCATCTTTTTATTATTATAAAAGAGTTACTTTTAGCATAATTGAATTTCATGCATAGAGGTATGCATAAAAGATGATTATTTTATTACAAAAGTGTTACTTTTAGCATAATTGAATTTCATGCATAGATGTATGCATAAAAGATGATTATTTTATTACAAAAGTGTTACTTTTAGCATAATTGAATTTCATGCATAGAGATATGCATAAAAGATGATTATTTTATTACAAAAGTGCTACTTTTAGCAGAATTGAATTTCATGCATAGATGTATGCATAAAAGATGCTTATTTTATTACAAAAGTGTTACTTTTAGCAGAATTGAATTTCATGCATAGAGGTATGCATAAAAGATGATTATTTTATTACAAAAGTGTTACTTTTAGCAGAATTGAATTTCATGCATAGAGGCATGCATAAAAGATGATTACTTTATTACAAAAGTGTTACTTTTAGCATAATTGAATTTCATGCATAGAGGTACGCATAAAAGTTGATTATTTTATTATAAAAGTATTACTTTTATCAGAATTGAATTTCATGCATAGAGGTATGCATAAAAGTTGATTATTTTATTATAAAAGTATTACTTTTATCACAATTGAATTTCATGCATGGAAGTATGCATAAGAGTTGATTAATTTATTATAAAAGTGTTACTTTTATCATATTTGGATTTCATGCATAGAGGTATGCATAAGAGTTGATTATTTTATTATAAAAGTGTTACTTTTTTCACAATTGAATTTCATGCATAGAAGTATGCATAAGAGTTGATTATTTTATTATAAAAGTGTTACTTTTATCATATTTGGATTTCATGCATAGAAGTATGCATAAAAGATATTCTTTTTATACTAAAAGTGTGATTCTCATCATAAATGGATTTTTATGCATAACTTAGATGCATAAGAGAAATTCTTTTATTCTAAAAGTGTAATTCCTACCAAATTGAATTTATGCATAGGAAGATGCATAAAAGATTGATTCAAAAGTGTCATTCTCATCTAAATTGAATTTATGCATAGGAAGATGCATAAAAGATTGAATTTTAATTCAAAAGTGTCATCTTCGTTTAAAATGAATTTATGCATAGGAAGATGCATAAAAGATTGATTTTTACTTCGAAAGTATTAATCTCCTTAAATGGAATTTATGCATAAATAAACGTGTAAAGAAATCTTATATCAAATATAAGAATTCTCTTGTATTCTATAAATAGATATGAGATGTGATAGGATGTGATAAGAGGTGTATAAGATGTGATAAGAGGTGATAAGATGCTTATGAAATAAGTTAGCAGGTGATAAGATGAATTAAGATGTGATAAGATGTGTATGAGATGAGGTAAGAAGTGTGTGATAGGATAAGATGTATATGGGTTGTGATAGGGTAAGAATGGATGTGATGTAAAAGATTAGATGTGAAGGCATAGGGGGTTAGATGAATGGGAATGTGGAAATGGATGTATGTATGTGGATGTGTGGATGTGGAGATGGGAGTGTGTATGTATGAATGTGAAAATAGATGTATGCATGAAGATGTATATGCGTAGATGTGAATGTGGATGTAGATGTGGATGTATGTATGTATGTGGATGTAGATATATGAATGAGGACGTGATAATGGATGTATGCATGTAGATGTGGATATATGGATGTGAATGTGAATGTGGATGTGGATGTGGATGTGGATGTATGGATGTAGATACGGATATGGATGTATGTATGTATGTGGATGTAGATGTGGGTGTATAGATGTGAATGGGAATGTGGATGTGGTTGTATGCATTAGGAAATTTTTGAGCTCATTTTGGGGCCCTGTAAGGAAGTTTGACCGGAATATTCCCTCCAAAAAGGGGCACTGGATAAAATTTTTGCAAACGAACTCCAAATTTATCGGACCTCACATATTTAGATTCTACTCTTCAAAAGCTATCCATTGATATATAACACGATAGGGTTCGGAGAAGGGACAAGATAGATACCTAGAAGATTCCTTTTTGCCTAGGAAAGATAACGTGAATCTTTCCTAGGCAAAAAGGAATCTTCTAGGTATCTATCTTGTCCCTTCTCCGAACCCTATCGTGTTATATATCAATGGATAGCTTTTGAAGAGTAGAATCTAAATATGTGAGGTCCGACAAATTTGGAGTTCGTTTGCAAAAATTTTATCCAGTGCCCCTTTTTGGAGGGAATATTCCGGTCAAACTTCCTTACAGGGCCCCAAAATGAGCTCAAAAATTTCCTAATGCATGTAGATGTGGATGTATGAATGTGAATGTGAATGTGTATGTGAATTAATGTGTCGTCGATATGAGGAAATGGATGAGAATGAGTACACATTGAGTGGAATGTGAAATAAGTAATGTGGACTAAGGAGGGATAATGTGGAAAGACGAGAGTTCGATTTAGAAATTGTATTTTGTGACTGTTTGTAAATGACTGTTTTATGTCAAGAATGGTGGGGAAGCATTTTGACCGTCTTATGGATTGAGGTCATGGAGACCTAACTGATAAAGTTGCAACTGCTGATAGAGAGTCAATGGAGGACGTCTCGCGTAGCAAGGTCGACCGAGGTCTTGGCCAGCCTCGGTTCGATTTAAATGGTGAGCTTCCAGTACGGTGGATGAGGGACCAAAGAAGTCCTATGAGTGAAGCGCTAGGTCACCTGCGAAGGATCCTAGAGGGTGCTGACCATACGGTGCTCGGGCTCTGGGTCGCCGAAGATACCCACACGTACATCGTGGAAGATATTGGAACAAGAAATAAGAGTTGTCTTCTGAAACCGGGCATGGATCTGGTTGATTGACCTTGTTGGTCCTCAATGGATGAGTCCATGGCTCTTTTATATGGATCTGTGGGTTGATCTTGCTGATCTTCCACGGAGATTCCATTCTATTATATGAATATATTGCCGGTTACTATGAGCTAGGAACTATGGAAAAGGCCCCTGAGTGAATAGGTGGTGAGCGTTCTGGTTACCAATGATGCCATAAGTATACCGATGAATGAATGACTAGAAATAAGGATTCAACCAGAGACTTTGAGGATTGTCATCAGTGATATAATGGTTTCATTAAAGGATTGTTTTAAAGTTAGCTGCTGATGTTAAGAAAAAGGCAAATTTCATATTAGGTGTGTAAGTGGTGTGACTAGTTTTATGTTTGCATGAACTTCCGGCTAGGGGGCCTTGGAACTCTTTTCCTTGGTACCCGGGACAAAACCTAACCAAATTCTTAATTGGATCCCATCACTACAGTGGTTGGGAGGTTGGCTAACCCATGGGAATGGATGGGGTTAGGCTGGACTGATGGATCCGTAAATCGAGATTTAATTTCTATTATTACGATAGATGAAGTAAATCCCGCATAGTAATTGTTCTATGGATAGGAATCAATGGCTGTGCCTCTTAATGCGGAAAAAAGCGTTGATCCTAATGATCCAAGTGCAAGTTTCTTCCTTGATCTGACCAAGTACCGTTAGAGGTGCAGTCGGATCAGTTTGATTAGTAATAATCTTGACTATGTTAGAGTAAAGAGTTATCCTGGTGGAATCGCCCGTGCTTTCCGGGTAAAGGAAGTTTTCCCGGTTTCGATTTTGGATAAACCGACGGATTAGTCTCTTGTCCGGATATCCGTGGGCGAGGCCCCGATGATGCCATAAGTATACCGATGAATGAATGACTAGAAATAAGGATTCAACCAGAGACTTTGAGGATTGTCATCAGTGATATAATGGTTTCATTAAAGGATTGTTTTAAAGTTAGCTGATGCTAAGAAAAAGGCAAATTTCATATTGGGTGTGTAAGTGGTGTGACTAGTTTTATGTTTGCATGAACTTCCGGCTAGGGGGCCTTGGAACTTTTTTCCTTGGTACCTGTAAGATTTCTCCCCCAACCCTTTTTGATGTCTAGTATCTTCCCCTGTTAATCAATCCCTCTTCAAAAATATAAAGACCTTGTTTCTAACTGTTTTAGCCTAGAGAGAGAATATTTAGATTATGAAATTTTTTGGATAGAAAAATAACTCATCTTATTAAAATAAGTTCCCCTGAAACAGAAATTCAAAAAGAATTTTCCAATGTGCAATTGGAATTAATTGGAAATGGGTATAAAGGACCTTAGTCTAAGGGTCTAGATTTTCAGAAATTTTTGGATTATGGTCCAATTAAGGCTCCTATGGGCCAATAGCATCAATCCATGTGTAGGGAGGAGATAAATCCAATTTGTAAAAGAAGAGTATCCAAAAATGAGTAAATGCTCACATAAGATGAAGAGTTGAAAATGTACAAGGTTTATTAGTAAAAAACTATGAGCAATATTAAAAATATGAGATATTTTGGGTATAATGATTCCATTTTGACACATATGTAAGGAAGGGGAATTCTTTAAAGGAGGTGCATATTTCACATGCTTGAATGAGTTTTAAACTCATAAAAATTGAGATATTTCATCTCTCCTCTCTCCTCATTCAAGTCTAGTTCCAAAAAGTTAGCTTAACTGACCTAAAAATGGTCAAAAAGTGACCAAACTGACTTGGAAAATTCTAGAATCAGTTTGTTTGGTTAGGAGCTCAATTTTTCCTATAAATAGAAGCCTCCCCCTTGTTGAAAAATATAGTGTCTTATGCATTGTTACTCTACTCCACCTAAGCCAAGAACTGTGAATTCTTTAATAATTCATGAGTTTTTGACACTTCCATCTTTCTTCAATCCCATTGGTGGCTCCATCAACATACTAAACCAATTGATTGGTTGGGGGCCTCTACCGTGAATAAAGAATCAAGAAAATTGTAAGGTAAGTATGGTGAATTTTGATCTTTTCTATAATTTCTCAATGTTTCTCTCTTCTCAATCCCTCTCAAGCTTGAGAAGCTTAATTGGTATGGCTTTTGAAATGCTATTGAAGTTAATTAATTAATGATAGTAAAGAATTACATAAATTTTCATTTATGTTTAATTCTAATGGTTTTTTTTCTCTCTCTCACTTAAGAAATGGTCATACTCATGACCCATTCTCAATCCAAATGAAGCTTCTCATAAAGCTTTTTCTTAATCCAAGACTAATCTATGCTTGAGAATAAATTAATAGTTTTTTTTATCTATACTTTTAGTTTATGTATTTCATGATTATTTTTGATTCAATCCATTAAGGGTTGATGATCCAATTAGGGATCATTCTAATCATTCTCTTAAAGATAAGCCTTATCTTTTAAAATAATTGAGATTTATCGGTTATAGTAGCGGAGCTATGGCAAAATTTTATAAAAATTTACACATAAAATAATTTCATTCAAAGCATGAAAAGAGGATTTTCTACCATATTCTAGGAATTATCATCCTAGATTAATTGAAAGAATTTCATAGTAATCATGGAAAAATTAAAATTTTATATTATGCATAAAAGATAAATATTTTATTATAAAAGTATTACTTTTAGCATAATTGAATTTCATGCATAGAGGTATGCATAAAAGATGAATATTTTATTATAAAAGTGTTACTTTTAGCATAATTGAGTTTTATGCATAAGAGGTATACATAAAGATGAATATTTTATTATAAAAGTGTTACTTTTAGGATAATTGAATTTTATGCATAGAGGCATGCATAAAAGATAAATATTTTATTATAAAAGTATTACTTTTAGCATAATTGAATTTCATGCATAGAAGTATGCATAAAAGATAAATATTTCATTATAAAAGTGTTACTTTTAGCATAATTGAAATTCATGCATAGAGGTATGCATAAAAGATGAATATTTTATTATTTTATTATAAAACTGTAAAGAAAAAAAAGATTATTATATTATAAAAATGTTATTTTCATCATATTGAATTTCGTACGTAGAAATGAAAAAAATAAATAAATTATTATTTTATTATAAAAATATTACAGAAAAAAAATGATTATTATAGAAGTGTTACTTTTATCACAATTGAAATTCTTGCATAGAGGTATGCATAAAAGATGAGTTAAGATGTGTATGGGATGAGGTAAGAAGTGTATGTGATGGGATAAGATGTATATGAGATGAGTTAGGATGTGATAAGATGAGTTAGGATGTGATAAGATGTATATGAGATGAGTTAGGATGTGATAAGATGAGTTAGGATGTGATAAGGGGTGTATGAGATGTGATAAGACGTGATAAGATGCATATGAGATAAGTTAGGATGTGATAAGAAGAGTTAAGATGTGATAAGATGTGTATGAGATGAGATAAGAAGTGTATGTGATGAGATAAGATGAATATGGGTTGTGATAGGGTGAGAATGGATGTGATGAAAAAGAATAGATGAGAAGGTGTATGGGGTTATATGAATGGGAATGAGGAAATGGATGTATGTATGTATGGATGTATGCATGTAAATGTGAATGTATGCATGTGGATGTGTATGTATGGATGTATGTATGTGGATGTGGATGTATAAATAAGGATGTGAAAATGGATGTATGCATGGATGTGTATGAAGAATAATGAAGGTGAATGTGTATGGGAAATAATGTGTCGTTGATATGAATGAATGGATGAGAATGAGTACATATGAAGGGAATGTGGAATAAGTAATGTGGATTGAGGAGGGATAATGTGGAAAGACGGAATTCGATATAGAAACTGTATTTTGTGACTGTTTGTAAATGCTATTTGTAAATGACTGTTTTATGTCAAGAATGGTCGGAAAGCATTTTGACCATCTTGTGATTAAGGTCGTGGAGACCTAATTGACAAAGTTGCAACTGCTGATGGAGAGTCAATGGAGGACGTCTCGCGTAGCAAGGTCGGCCGAGGTATTGACCAGCCTCGGTGCGATTAAGATGGTGAGCTTCCCCGGTACGGTGGATGAGGGGCCAAGGAAGCGGCCTATGAGTGAAGCGCTAGGTCACCTGCGAAGGATCCTAGAGGGTGCTGACCATACGGTGCTCGGGGGCTCTGGGTCGCCCAGGATACCCACGCGTGCGTCGAGGAAGATATTGGAACAAGGAGTAAGAGTTGTTTTCTGAAATCGGGCATGGATCTGCTTGATTGACCTTGCTGGTCTTCAATGGATGAGTCCATGGCTCTTTATATGGATCTGTTGGTTGATCTTGCTGATCTTCAACGAGAGTCCATCTTGATAAGTGATTATATTACCGAGTATTATGGGCTAGGAACTATTGAACGGCCCCTGAGTGGACAAGTGGTGAGCGTTCTAGTTGCCAATGATGCCATAGATACTCTGATGAAGGAATGATGGGAAATTAAGAATCAATGGGATAAATTGGAAGATGGTGATCAATGATACTATGGTTTTATTAAAGGATTGTTTTAAAACTGGTTGAATCTGTGAAAAGGCAATTTCATATTGGGTGTGTAAGTGGTGTGACTAGTTTTATTTTTGCATGAACTTCCGGCTAGGGGGCCTTGGAACTCTTTTCCTTGGTACCCGGGACAAAACCTAACCAAATTCTTAATTGGATCCCATCACTACAGTGGTTGGGCGGTTGGCTAACCCATGGGACTGGATGGGGTTAGGCTGGACTGATGGATCCATAAATCGAGACTCAAATTCTGTTACTACGATAAATAAAGTAAATCCCGGATAGTAATTGTTCTATGGATAGGAATCAACGGCTGTGCCTCTTGATGGGGGAAAAAGCGTTGATCCCAATGATCCAAGTGCAAGTTTCTTCCTTGATCTGACCAAGTATCTTTATAGATGCAGTCGGATCTGTTTGATCAGTAAGGGTTTGACTACGTTAGAGTAAAAGTTTTTCTGGTGGAATCACCCGTAATTTCCGGTAAAGGATGTTTTTCCGGGTTTGGTTTTGTAGTCGCTTATCCGGATATCCGTGGGTGAGGCCTCGAATGTGGGACCCCTGTCCCGCGCGAGAAGTGCTACTTCCGCTCTACCAGTATCCTGAATCCATTGCTCGGTGGGAACAGGGATCTCACAGTTGGTATCAGAGCAAATTGGCTAATAAAGATCAACTGAGAAACCAAATATGTCAAAAAATTTTCAAGAAACACAAAAAGGTTGTAATTGTGTGATATAATTCATACAATTTGATATTCAAACTGATAATTCATAAATTAGTAATTGGGTCTTCGGATGGGAGTACCGCAATTGTATAGAATCCTTGACTTGCTTGAGGCCTAGACATGATGGTATTTACCTTATAATTCCAAGGACCGTGACTACCCCTATATACCGAGAGTATAACTGCAGCTCTTTACTGACAGTATATATGAGTAAATCTAAGACTTGAAATTATAAGCGTTAATGCTATCCAGATGATGAATTCGAATGTGATTGATATGATTTTTAATTCTGTTTGAGAATTGATGAATTGATTTGGATTCTGATTAAAAAATGATGATTTTTGAAATTTAGTTGAAATATAATAACCTAAGTGAAACCACAATGAGGATGAATGGGACGAGTCCCTGTGATGATATTCATAACTGGAATGATAATAATGAATTCAGCAAATCACTATGAGGTTAGTGGATTGTGCTGTCAGATTGCTACTGTTAACACTTGACCGGTAGATCAAGTTAAGGGATGTCAAATTGAGAACTTGCTTGACCGAAATTTCCGTGGAGGAATGTTCCGAAGGAAACTTTTCGGTCTAATAGACCATTATCATGTTAAAGATATGAATGATATGATCTGAATGAATTGTTATTTAATGATGAGTTCTATATAAGGGATATTTATCCCAATGTTCTGTTGGGTTGACCAGAATATAAGGAACCCCAGAATAAAACTGGATCTTAAGAAAAAGAGCTGTCCTCTACCTTGCGAGATGAGGACATCTCGCACTTTTTTAAGTGGGGTAGAATGTAAGATTCCTCCCCAGTCTTCGAGGTATATAGGAGTAAGAATCTCCCTTTCTGATCTTATAATTATTCCCTCTCTAAAATAAAAGAAAGTTTCTGTTTAAAAAAAAGGAAGACCCTTTCCCTAGAATACTCTCAGGAGTCCCACCTGTTTTAAGGATTTAGAACAATGAGTTCAGAAGTGAGAATCGGTGTTTTGGATACCAAGGTTTTGGTTTTCATTTGAGTACGGCCCAAAAGAAGTTCTTTATCTCTTGGGGAGTATAAGAAGTTATCCCCGAGATATTGTGACCCTTATATCTGAATTCAATGAAAGTAGGTGACTTAGGCTACAAGCTTCTTTTATCTCCTCATCTCAAAATTCTTAATGCCTTCTATAGAAATATGTGCCAAACCCAAATCATGGAAAGATGGTAAAACTTCAGTGTGGCAAGTTACCGTTGGCTTCTAAGTTACGCTAGCTCCTTCCTTTATATAAGTCGTAACTTTTACCTGTCGCTCACAGTAATCTTACTTCCATCGATCTCCCTTCTTCTTAATCTCCTTCATGGCTTGGCAACAGGAATTAGTTTTATCCATGATGATTTCTCACCTTCAAGACGCAAGAGAGTCTGTGAAGAAAGATTTTATAGAACAGTATGAGCGGTCACTTTTTCCTCACCTAGGAACTTTTGTAGCTTAGACCAAATGGCGGAGTTATCAAAACATAACTAGGGTAACACCCTGGGGTAACACCCTGGGGTCAGCAGCACTTTCGTAACAATGTCCGCTTGGCCATGGTTATTGAAGCTTTGGGTTTGGGTCCCCGATACTACTGCGTCATGAGATCAAGGCATCTTGGGTTTTCTGAACTGGTCTTCTTACTGGCGTGTTTTCTTCTGCATCAGAAGATATGCCTTTACCCCGTTTTTGGCTTGCCTCTCAGAGGTCCTTTTGTTAGATCACCTCATACCACTGAGATAGGTGCGGCAATAACCAGCAGAATCATTCCCATAGATGAGTTATCTAGAGAGAGAATATTTAGATTATGAAATTTTTTGGATAAAAAAATAACTCATCTTATTAAAATAAGTTCCCCTGAAACAGAAATTCAAAAAGAATTTTCCAATGTGCAATTGGAATTAATTGAAAATGGGTATAAAGGACCTTAGTCTAAGGGTCTAGATTTTCAGAAATTTTTGGATTATGGTCCAATTAAGGTTCCTATGGGCCAATAGCATCAATCCATGTGTAGGGAGGAGATAAATCCAATTTGTAAAAGAAGAGTATCCAAAAATGAGTAAATGCTCACATAAGATGAAGAGTTGAAAATGTACAAGGTTTATTAGTAAAAAACTATGAGCAATATTAAAAATATGAGATATTTTGGGTATAATGATTCCATTTTGACACATATGTAAGGAAGGGGAATTCTTTAAAGGAGGTGCATATTTCACATGCTTGAATGAGTTTTAAACTCATAAAAATTGAGATATTTCATCTCTCCTCTCTCCTCATTCTAGTCTAGTTTCAAAAAGTTAGCTTAACTGACCTAAAAATGGTCAAAAAGTGACCAAACTGACTTGGAAAATTCTAGAATCAGTTTGTTTGGTTAGGAGCTCAATTTTTCCTATAAATAGAAGCCTCCCCCTTGTTGAAAAATATAGTGTCTTATGCATTGTTACTCTACTCCACCTAAGCCAAGAAGTGTGAATTCTTTAATAATTCATGAGTTTTTGACACTTCCATCTTTCTTCAATCCCATTGGTGGCTCCATCAACATACTAAACCAATTGATTGGTTGGGGGCCTCTACCGTGAATAAAGAATCAAGCAAATTGTAAGGTAAGTATGGTGAATTTTGATCTTTTCTATAATTTCTCAATGTTTCTCTCTTCTCAACCCCTCTCAAACTTGAGAAGCTTAATTGGTATGGTTTTGGAAATGCTATTGAAGTTAATTAATTAATGATAGTAAAGAATTACATAAATTTCCATTTATGTTTAATTCTAATGGTTTTTTTTCTCTCTCTCACTTAAGAAATGGTCATACTCATGACCCATTCTCAATCCAAATGAAGCTTTTCATAAAGCTTTTTCTTAATCCAAGACTAATCTATGCTTGAGAATAAATTAATAGTTTTTTTAATCTATACTTTTAGTTTATGTATTTCATGATTATTTTTGATTCAATCCATTAAGGGTTGATGATCCAATTAGGGATCATTCTAATCATTCCCTTAAAGATAAGCCTTATCTTTTAAAATAATTGAGATTTATCGGTTATAGTAGCGGAGCTATGGCAAAATTTTATAAAAATTTACACATAAAATAATTTCATTCAAAGCATGAAAAGAGGATTTCCTACCATATTCTAGGAATTATCATCCTAGATTAATTGAAAGAATTTCATAGTAATCATGGAAAAATTGAATATTTATATTATGCATAAAAGATAAATATTTTATTATAAAAGTATTACTTTTAGCATAATTGAATTTCATGCATAGAGGTATGCATAAAAGATGAATATTTTATTATAAAAGTGTTACTTTTAGCATAATTGAGTTTTATACATAAGAGGTATACATAAAGATGAATATTTTATTATAAAAGTGTTACTTTTAGGATAATTGAATTTTATGCATAGAGGCATGCATAAAAGATAAATATTTTACTATAAAAGTATTACTTTTAGCATAATTGAATTTCATGCATAGAAGTATGCATAAAAGATAAATATTTTATTATGAAAGAGTTACTTTTAGCATACTTAAAATTCATGCATAGAGGGAAGCATAAAAGATGAATATTTTATTATTTTATTATAAAACTATAAAGAAAAAAAAGATTATTTTATTATAAAAGTGTTATTTTCATCATATTGAATTTCGTACATAGAAATGAAAAAAATAAATAAATTATTATTTTATTATAAAAATATTACAGAAATAAAATGATTATTATAGAAGTGTTACTTTTATCACAGTTGAAATTCTTGCATAGAGGTATGCATAAAAGATGAGTTAAGATGTGTATGGGATGAGGTAAGAATTGTATGTGATGGGATAAGATGTATATGAGATGAGTTAGGATGTGATAAGATGAGTTAGGATATGATAAGATGTATATGAGATGAGTTAGGATGTGATAAGATGAGTTAGGATGTGATAAGGGGTGTATGAGATGTGATAAGATGCATATGAGATAAGTTAGGATGTGATAAGAAGAGTTAAGATGTGATAAGATGTGTATGAGATGAGATAAGAAGTGTATGTGATGAGATAAGATGAATATGGGTTGTGATAGGGGGTGGTTGCAAGATCAGGGTGCCTAGTTTTGTCTACTCAGGCACCCTGTAAACAGTAAAAAAATAGGCATTTGTTTACCTTTAGTGGCTAATCTCTCCTAGTAAATGAAGGAATTTCGTTTTAAGTTCTTTTGTTGGAACATCATATTCAAAGTTGGAAATATACTTGCATAATTTGATTAAGCATTAGATAGTCAAAAGTCGTCATTTTCTTAGGTATAAAGTCAATGTATACACCCTATCCCAAATTTGAACTGATTCCATAAAATGCTAATATCTTTTACATATAAACTCATATGAGATTCCCACTTTGTACCTTAGATCTTCACATAATATGGAGCTTAACTTGATTTTTTGAGAAAATTTTAAGATATCTGTCTATTTTCTTTAAATATTTCAAGGTCTTTAAAGTGTTATAATATACGCCACTTTTTGTACCCACAATAGCTACCAATTAAAATCCTCAATCTTGTAGATCAAAAGAGTGGGTAGATACTGAGACATTAGTAGAATGTGGTGGTTAGTAAAAATTACAAATCCAATGGTTGGATTTTTAATGATCTCTTTTTCAAAATTCTTCCAGACTGTCAGAAGGCCTGTAAATATTAACAATCTAATTAGTAAAATTACATTTTTGATGTGAATCATCTAAAACCTATAGGGACTAGTGTACTTGTAATGGTGCATCTATGGAAAAATAAATTGGATCACTCTAAGTATGGAAAGATCATTTGTTTATCATTTTATCATATTTTTGATTAATTTTGATTAATTAGACTAATTTATATTAATTTAAGTTATATTGGGTTAATTTAAGGGCAAGCGTATTGTAATTTATTTGCTTGATCTCATTTAAAGTACCTTGCCCCCCAAAATTTGCTCTCCAAGCATTGTCCCAGTCCAGCATAAACTGGATAAAACTGGACACCCTGATCTTGCAACAACCCTAGGGTGAGAATGGATGTGATGAAAAAGAATAGATGAGAAGGTGTATGGGGTTATATGAATGGGAATGAGGAAATAGATGTATGTATGCATGGATGTATGCATGTAGATGTGAATGTATGCATGTGGATGTGTATGTATGGATGTATGTATGTGGATGTGTATGTATGGATGTATGTATGTGGATGTGGATGTATAAATAAGGATGTGAAAATGGATGTGTATGAAGAATAATGAAGGTGAATGTGTATGGGAAATAATGTGTCGTTGATATGAATGAATGGATGAGAATGAGTACATATGAAGGGAATGTGGAATAAGTAATGTGGATTGAGGAGGGATAATGTGGAAAGACGGAATTCGATATAGAAACTGTATTTTGTGACTGTTTGTAAATGCTATTTGTAAATGACTGTTTTATGTCAAGAATGCTGGGAAAGCATTTTGACCATCTTGTGATTAAGGTCGTGGAGACCTAACTGATAAAGTTGCAACTGCTTACGGAGAGTCAATGGAGGACGTCTCGCGTAGCAAGGTCGGCCGAGGTCTTGACTAGCCTCGGTGCGATTAAAATGGTGAGCTTCCGGTACGGTGGATGAGGGGCCAAGGAAGCGGCCTATGAGTGAAGCGCTAGGTCACCTGCGAAGGATCCTAGAGGGTGCTGACCATACGGTGCTCGGGCTCTGGGTCGCCCAGGATACCCACGCGTGCGTCGAGGAAGATATTGGAACAAGGAGTAAGAGTTGTTTTCTGAAATCGGGCATGGATCTGGTTGATTGACCTTGCTGGTCTTCAATGGATGAGTCCATGGCTCTTTATATGGATCTGTTGGTTGATCTTGCTGATCTTCAACGAGAGTCCATCTTGATAAGTGATTATATTGCCGAGTATTATGGGCTAGGAACTATTGAACGGCCCCTGACAGGTGGTGAGCGTTCTAGTTGCCAATGATGCCATAGATACTCTGATGAAGGAATGATGGGAAATTAAGAATCAATGGGATAAATTGGAAGATGGTGATCAATGATACTATGGTTTTATTAAAGGATTGTTTTAAAACTGGTTGAATCTGTGAAAAGGCAATTTCATATTGGGTGTGTAAGTGGTGTGACTAGTTTTATTTTTGCATGAACTTCCGGCTAGGGGGCCTTGGAACTCTTTTCCTTGGTACCCGGGACAAAACCTAACCAAATTCTTAATTGGATCCCATCACTACAGTGGTTGGGCGGTTGGCTAACCCATGGGACTGGATGGGGTTAGGCTAGACTGATGGATCCGTAAATCGAGACTCAAATTCTGTTACTACGATAAATAAAGTAAATCCCGGATAGTAATTGTTCTATGGATAGGAATCAACGGCTGTGCCTCTTGATGGGAAAAAAAGCGTTGATCCCAATGATCCAAGTGCAAGTTTCTTCCTTGATCTGACCAAGTATCTTTATAGATGCAGTCGGATCTGTTTGATCAGTAAGGGTTTGACTACGTTAGAGTAAAAGTTTTTCTGGTGGAATCACCCGTGCTTTCCGGTAAAGGATGTTTTTTCGGGTTTGGTTTTGTAGTCGCTTATCCGGATATCCGTGGGTAAGGCCCCGAATGTGGGACCCCTGTCCCGCACGAGAAGTGCTACTTCCGCTCTACCAGTATCCTGAATCCGTTGCTCGGTGGGAACAGGGATCTCACAGTTGGTATCAGAGCAAATTGGCTAATAAAGATCAACTGAGAAACCAAATATGTCAAAAAATTTTCAAGAAACACAAAAAGGTTGTAATTGTGTGATATAATTCATACAATTTGATATTCAAACTGATAATTCATAAATTAGTAATTGGGTCTTCGGATGGGAGTACCGCAATTGTATAGAATCCTTGACTTGCTTGAGGCCTAGACATGATGGTATTTACCTTATAATTCCAAGGACCGTGACTACCCGTATATACCGAGAGTATAACTGCAGCTCTTTACTGAGAGTATATATGAGTAAATCTAAGACTTGAAATTATAAGCGTTAATGCTATCCAGATGATGAATTCGAATGTGATTGATATGATTTTTAATTCTGTTTGAGAATTGATGAATTGATTTGGATTCTGATTGAAAAATGATGATTTTTGAAATTTAGTTGAAATATAATAACCTGAGTGAAACCACAATGAGGATGAATGGGACGAGTCCCTGTGATGATATTCATAACTGGAATGATAATAATGAATTCAGCAAATCACTATGAGGTTAGTGGATTGTGCTGTCAGATTGCTATTGTTAACACTTGACCGGTAGATCAAGTTAAGGGATGTCAAATTGAGAACTTGCTTGACCGAAATTTCCGTGGAGGAATGTTCCGAAGGAAACTTTTCGGTCTAATAGACCATTATCATGTTAAAGATATGAATGATATGATCTGAATGAATTGTTATTTAATGATGAGTTCTATATAAGGGATATTTATCCTAGTGTTCTGTTGGGTTGACCAGAATATAAGGAACCCCAGAATAAAACTGGATCTTAAGAAAAAGAGCTGTCCTCTATCTTGCGAGATGAGGACATCTCACACTTTTTTAAGTGGGGTAGAATGTAAGATTCCTCCCCAGTCTTCGAGGTATATAGGAGTAAGAATCTCCCTTTCTGATCTTATAATTATTCCCTCTCTAAAATAAAAGAAAGTTTCTGTTTAAAAAAAAGGAAGACCCTTTCCCTAGAATACTCTCAGGAGTCCCACCTGTTTTAAGGATTTAGAACAATGAGTTCAGAAGTGAGAATCGGTGTTTTGGATACCAAGGTTTTGGTTTTCATTTGAGTACGGCCCAAAAGAAGTTCTTTATCTCTTGGGGAGTATAAGAAGTTATCCCCGAGATATTGTGACCCTTATATCTGAATTCAATGAAAGTAGGTGACTTAGCCTACAAGCTTCTTTTATCTCCTCATCTCAAAATTCTTAATGCCTTCTATAGAAATATGGGCCAAACCCAAATCATGGAAAGATGGTAAAACTTCAGTGGCAAGTTACCGTTGGCTTCTAAGTTACGCTAGCTCCTTCCTTTATATAAGTCGTAACTTTTACCTGTCGCTCACAGTAATCTTACTTCCATCGATCTCCCTTCTTCTTAATCTCCTTCATGGCTTGGCAACAGGAATTAGTTTTATCCATGATGATTTCTCACCTTCAAGACGCAAGAGAGTCTGTGAAGAAAGATTTTATAGAACAGTATGAGCGGTCACTTTTTTCTCACCTAGGAACTTTTGTAGCTTAGACCAAATGGCAGAGTTATCAAAACATAACTAGGGTAACACCCTGGGGTAACACCCTGGGGTCAGCAGCACTTTCGTAACAATGTCCGCTTGGCCATGGTTATTGAAGCTTTGGGTTTGGGTCCCCGATACTACTGCGTCATGAGATCAAGGCATCTTGGGTTTTCTGAACGGGTCTTCTTACTGGCGTGTTTTCTTCTGCATCAGAAGATATGCCTTTACCCCATTTTTGGCTTGCCTCTCAGAGGTCCTTTTGTTAGATCACCTCATACCACTGAGATAGGTGCGGCAATAACCAGCAGAATCATTCCCATAGATGAGTTAGAGAGAGAATATTCAGATTATGAAATTTTTTGGATAGAAAAATAACTCATCTTATTAAAATAAGTTCCCCTGAAACAAAAATTCAAAAAGAATTTTCCAATGTGCAATTGGAATTAATTGGAAATGGGTATAAAGGACCTTAGTCTAAGGGTCTAGATTTTCAAAAATTTTTGGATTATGGTCCAATTAAGGTTCCTATGGGCCAATAGCATCAATCCATGTGTAGGGAGGAGATAAATCCAATTTGTAAAAGAAGAGTATCCAAAAATGAGTAAATGCTCACATAAGATGAAGAGTTGAAAATGTACAAGGTTTATTAGTAAAAAACTATGAGCAATATTAAAAAACTAATATTAAAATGTACAAGGTTTAAGGTTCTTATGGGCGAATAGCATCAATCCATGTGTAGGGAGGAGATAAATCCAATTTGTAAAAGAAGAGTATCCAAAAATAAGTAAATGCTCACATAAGATGAAGAGTTGAAAATGTACAAGGTTTATTAGTAAAAAACTATGAGCAATATTAAAAATATGAGATATTTTGGGTATAATGATTCCATTTTGACACATATGTAAGGAAGGGGAATTCTTTAAAGGAGGTGCATATTTCATATGCTTGAATGAGTTTTAAACTCATAAAAATTGAGATATTTCATCTCTCCTCTCTCCTCATTCTAGTCTAGTTTCAAAAAGTTAGCTTAACTGACCTAAAAATGGTCAAAAAGTGATCAAACTGACTTGGAAAATTCTAGAATCAGTTTGTTTGGTTAGGAGCTCAATTTTTCCTATAAATAGAAGCCTCCCCCTTATTGAAAAATATAGTGTCTTATGCATTGTTACTCTACTCCACCTAAGCCAAGAAGTGTGAATTCTTTAATAATTCATGAGTTTTTGACACTTCCCTCTTTCTTCAATCCCATTGGTGGCTCCATCAACATACTAAACCAATTGATTGGTTGGGGGCCTCTACCGTGAATAAAGAATCAAGCAAATTGTAAGGTAAGTATGGTGAATTTTGATCTTTTCTTTAATTTCTCAATGTTTCTCTCTTCTCAACCCCTCTCAAGCTTGAGAAGCTTAATTGGTATGGTTTTTGAAATGCTATTGAAGTTAATTAATTAATGATAGTAAAGAATTACATAAATTTCCATTTATGTTCAATTCTAATGGTTTTTTTTCTCTCTCTCACTTAAGAAATGGTCATACTCATGACCCATTCTCAATCCAAATGAAGCTTTTCATAAAGCTTTTTCTTAATCCAAGACTAATCTATGCTTGAGAATAAATTAATAGTTTTTTTAAATCTATACTTTTAGTTTATGTATTCCATGATTATTTTTTATTCAATCCATGAAGGGTTGATGAGCCAATTAGGGATCATTCTAATCATTCCCTTAAAGATAAGCCTTATCTTTTAAAATAATTGAGATTTATCGGTTATAGTAGCGGAGCTATGGCAAAATTTTATAAAAATTTACACATAAAATAATTTCATTCAAAGCATGAAAAGAGGATTTCCTACCATATTCTAGGAATTATCATCCTAGATTAATTGAAAGAATTTCATAGTAATCATGAAAAAATTAAAATTTTATATTATGCATAAAAGATAAATATTTTATTATAAAAGTATTACTTTTAGCATAATTGAATTTCATGCATAGAGGTATGCATAAAAGATGAATATTTTATTATAAAAGTGTTACTTTTAGCATAATTGAATTTTATGCATAAGAGGTATACATAAAAGATGAATATTTTATTATAAAAGTGTTACTTTTAGCATAATTAAATTTTATGCATAGAGGCATGCATAAAAGATAAATATTTTATTATAAAAGTATCACTTTTAGCATAATTGAATTTCATGCATAGAAGTATGCATAAAAGATAAATATTTTATTATAAAAATGTTACTTTTAGCATAATTGAAATTCATGCATAGAGAAATGCATAAAAGATGAATATTTTATTATTTTATTATAAAACTGTAAAGAAAAAAAATATGATTATTTTATTATAAAAATATTATTTTTATCATATTGAATTTCGTGCATAGAAATAAAAATAAATAAATAAATTTTTATTTTATTATAAAAATATTACAAAAAAAAAGATTATTTTATTATAAAAATGTTATTTTCATCATATTGAATTTCGTACATAGAAATGAAAAAAATAAATAAATTATTATTTTATTATAAAAATATTACAAAAAAAAGGATTATTATAGAAGTGTTACTTTTATCACAATTGAAATTCTTGCATAGAGGTATGCATAAAAGATGAGTTAAGATATGTATGGGATGAGGTAAGAAGTGTATGTGATGGGATAAGATGTATATGAGATGAGTTAGGATGTGATAAGATAAGTTAGGATGTGATAAGATATATATGAGATATGAGATATTTTGGGTATAATGATTCCATTTTGACACATATGTAAGGAAGGGGAATTCTTTAAAGGAAGTGCATATTTCACATGCTTGAATGAGTTTTAAACTCATAAAAATTGAGATATTTCATCTCTCCTCTCTCCTCATTCAAGTCTAGTTCCAAAAAGTTAGCTTAATTGACCTAAAAATGGTCAAAAAGTGACCAAACTGACTTGGAAAATTCTAGAATCAGTTTGTTTGGTTAGGAGCTCAGTTTTTCCTATAAATAGAAGCCTCCCCCTTGTTGAAAAATATAGTGTCTTATGCATTGTTACTCTACTCCACCTACGCCAAGAAGTGTGAATTCTTTAATAATTCATGAGTTTTTGACACTTCCCTCTTTCTTCAATCCCATTGGTGGCTCCATCAACATACTAAACCAATTGATTGGTTGGGGGCCTCTACCGTGAATAAAGAATCAAGCAAATTGTAAGGTAAGTATGGTGAATTTTGATCTTTTCTTTAATTTCTCAATGTTTCTCTCTTCTCAACCCCTCTCAAGCTTGAGAAGCTTAATTGGTATGGTTTTTGAAATGCTATTGAAGTTAATTAATTAATGATAGTAAAGAATTACATAAATTTCTATTTATGTTTAATTCTAATGGTTTTTTTTCTCTCTCTCACTTAAGAAATGGTCATACTCATGACCCATTCTCAATCCAAATGAAGCTTTTCATAAAGCTTTTTCTTAATCCAAGACTAATCTATGCTTGAGAATAAATTAATAGTTTTTTTAAATCTATACTTTTAGTTTATGTATTTCATGATTATTTTTGATTCAATCCATTAAGGGTTGATGATCCAATTAGGGATCATTCTAATCATTCCCTTAAAGATAAGCCTTATCTTTTAAAATAATTGAGATTTATCGGTTATAGTAGTATAGCGGAGCTATGGCAAAATTTTATAAAAATTTACACATAAAATAATTTCATTCAAAGCATGAAAAAAGGATTTCCTACCATATTCTAGGAATTATCATCCTAGATTAATTGAAAGAATTTCATAGTAATCATGGAAAAATTGAATATTTATATTATGCATAAAAGATAAATATTTTATTATAAAAGTATTACTTTTAGCATAATTGAATTTCATGCATAGAGGTATGCATAAAAGATGAATATTTTATTATAAAAGTGTTACTTTTAGCATAATTGAATTTTATGCATAAGAGGTATACATAAAAGATGAATATTTTATTACAAAAGTGTTACTTTTAGCATAATTGAATTTTATGCATAGAGGCATGCATAAAAGATAAATATTTTATTATAAAAGTATTACTTTTAGCATAATTGAATTTCATGCATAGAAGTATGCATAAAAGATAAATATTTTATTATAAAAGTGTTACTTTTAGCATAATTGAAATTCATGCATAGAGGTATGCATAAAAGATGTATTTTTTATTATTTTATTATAAATCTGTAAAGAAAAAAATGATTATTTTATTATAAAAATATTATTTTCATCATATCAAATTTCGTGCATAGAAATGAATAAATAAATAAATTATTATTTTATTATAAAAATATTACAAAAAAAAAGATTATTTTATTATAAAAATGTTATTTTCATCATATTGAATTTCGTACATAAAAATGAAAAAAATAAATAAATTATTATTTTATTATAAAAATATTACAGAAAAAAATGATTATTATAGAAGTGTTACTTTTATCACAATTGAAATTCTTGCATAGAGGTATGCATAAAAGATGAGTTAAGATGTGTATGGGATGAGGTAAGAAGTGTATGTGATGGGATAAGATGTATATGAGATGAGTTAGGATGTGATAAGATGAGTTAGGATGTGATAAGATGTATATGAGATGAGTTAGGATGTGATAAGATGAGTTAGGATGTGATAAGGGGTGTATGAGATGTGATAAGATGTGATAAGATGCATATGAGATAAGTTAGGATGTGATAAGAAGAGTTAAGATGTGATAAGATGTGTATGAGATGAGATAAGAAGTGTATGTGATGAGATAAGATGAATATGGGTTGTGATAGGGTGAGAATGGATGTGATGAAAAAGAATAGATGAGAAGGTGTATGGGGTTATATGAATGGGAATGAGGAAATGGATGTATGTATGTATGGATGTATGCATGTAGATGTGAATGTATGCATGTGGATGTGTATGTATGGATGTATGTATGTGGATGTGGATGTATAAATAAGGATGTGAAAATGGATGTATGCATGGATGTGTATGAAGAATAATGAAGGTGAATGTGTATGGGAAATAATGTGTCGTTGATATGAATGAATGGATGAGAATGAGTACATATGAAGGGAATGTGGAATAAGTAATGTGGATTGAGGAGGGATAATGTGGAAAGATGGAATTCGATATAGAAACTGTATTTTGTGACTGTTTGTAAATGCTATTTTTAAATATTGATTGTTTTATGTCAAGAATGCTGGGAAAGCATTTTGACTATCTTGTGATTAAGGTCGTTGAGACCTAACTGATAAAGTTGTAACTTCTGAGACGGAGAGTCAATGGAGGACGTCTCGCGTAGCAAGGTCGGCCGAGGTCTTGACCAGCCTCGGTGCGATTAAAATGGTGAGCTTCCGGTACGGTGGATGAGGGGCCAAGGAAGCGGCCTATGAGTGAAGCGCTAGGTCACCTGCGAAGGATCCTAGAGGGTGCTGACCATACGGTGCTTGGGCTCTGGGTCGCCTAGGATACCCACGCGTGCGTCGAGGAAGATATTGGAACAAGGAGTAAGAGTTGTTTTCTGAAATCGGGCATGGATCTGGTTGATTGACCTTGCTGGTCTTCAATGGATGAGTCCATGGCTCTTTATATGGATCTGTTGGTTGATCTTGCTGATCTTCAACGAGAGTCCATCTTGATAAGTGATTATATTGCCGAGTATTATGGGCTAGGAACTATTGAACGGCCCCTGAGTGGACAGGTGGTGAGCGTTCTAGTTTGCCAATGATGCCATAGATACTCTGATGAAGAAATGATGGGAAATTAAGAATCAATGGGATAAATTGGAAGATGGTGATCAATGATACTATGGTTTTATTAAAGGATTGTTTTAAAACTGGTTGAATCTGTGAAAAGGCAATTTCATATTGGGTGTGTAAGTGGTGTGACTAGTTTTATTTTTGCATGAACTTCCAGCTAGGGGGCCTTGGAACTCTTTTCCTTGGTACCCGGGACAAAACCTAACCAAATTCTTAATTGGATCCCATCACTATAGTGGTTGGGCGGTTGGCTAACCCATGGGACTGGATGGGGTTAGGCTGTGGACTGATGGATCCGTAAATCGAGATTCAAATTCTGTTACTACGATAAATAAAGTAAATCTCGGATAGTAATTGTTCTATGGATAGGAATCAATGGCTGTGCCTCTTGATGGGGAAAAAAGCGTTGATCCCAATGATCCAAGTGCAAGTTTCTTCCTTGATCTGACCAAGTATCTTTATAGATGCAGTCGGATCTGTTTGATCAGTAAGGGTTTGACTACGTTAGAGTAAAAGTTTTTCTGGTGGAATCACCCATGCTTTCCGGTAAAGGAAGTTTTTCCGGGTTTGGTTTTGGAATAACCGACGGATTAGTCGCTTATCCGGATATCCGTGGGTGAGGCCCCGAATGTGGGACCCCTGTCCCGCGCGAGAAGTGCTACTTCCGCTCTGCCAGTATCCTGAATCCGTTGCTCGGTGGGAACAGGGATCTCACAGTTGGTATCAGAGCAAATTGGCTAATAAAGATCAACTGAGAAACCAAATATGTCAAAAAATTTTCAAGAAACACAAAAAGGTTGTAATTGTGTAATATAATTCATACAATTTGATATTCAAACTGATAATTCATAAATTAGTAATTGGGTCTTCGGATGGGAGTACCGCAATTGTATAGAATCCTTGACTTGCTTGAGGCCTAGACATGATGGTATTTACCTTATAATTCCAAGGACCGTGACTACCCGTATATACCGAGAGTATAACTGCAGCTCTTTACTGACAGTATATATGAGTAAATCTAAGACTTGAAATTATAAGCGTTAATGCTATCCGGATGATGAATTCGAATGTGATTGATATGATTTTTAATTCTGTTTGAGAATTGATGAATTGATTTGGATTCTGATTGAAAAATGATGATTTCTGAAATTTAGTTGAAATATAATAACCTGAGTGAAACCACAATGAGGATGAATGGGACGAGTCCCTGTGTGATGATATTCATAACTGGAATGATAATAATGAATTCAGCAAATCACTATGAGGTTAGTGGATTGTGCTGTCAGATTGCTACTCTTAACACTTGACCGGTAGATCAAGTTAAGGGATGTCAAATTGAGAACTTGCTTGACCGAAATTTCCGTGGAGGAATGTTCCGAAGGAAACTTTTCGGTCTAATGGACCATTATCATGTTAAAGATATGAATGATATGATCTGAATGAATTGTTATTTAATGATGAGTTCTATATAAGGGATATTTATCCCAGTGTTCTGTTGGGTTGACCAGAATATAAGGAACCCCAGAATAAAATTGGATCTTAAGAAAAAGAGCTGTCCTCTACCTTGCGAGATGAGGACATCTCGCACTTTTTTAAGTGGGGTAGAATGTAAGATTCCTCCTCAGCCTTCGAGGTATATAGGAGTAAGAATCTCCCTTTCTGATCTAATAATTATTCCCTCTCTAAAATAAAAGAAAGTTTCTGTTTAAGAAAAAGGAAGACCCTTTCCCTAGAATACTCTCAGGAGTCCCACCTGTTTTAAGGATTTAGAACAATGAGTTCAGAAGTGAGAATCGGTGTTTTGGATACCAAGGTTTTGGTTTTCATTTGAGTACGGCCCAAAAGAAGTTCTTTATCTCTTGGGGAGTATAAGAAGTTATCCCCCAGATATTGTGACCCTTATATCTGAATTCAATGAAAGTAGGTGACTTAGCCTACAAGCTTCTTTTATCTCCTCATCTCAAAATTCTTAATGCCTTCTATAGAAATATGTGCCAAACCCAAATCATGGAAAGACGGTAAAACTTCAGTGGCAAGTTACCGTTGGCTTCTAAGTTACGCTAGCTCCTTCCTTTATATAAGTCGTAACTTTTAACTGTCGCTCACAGTAATCTTACTTCCATCGATCTCCCTTCTTCTTAATCTCCTTCATGGCTTGGCAAGAGGAATTAGTTTTATCCATGATGATTTCTCACCTTCAAGACGTAAGAGAGTCTGTGAAGAAAGATTTTATAGAACAGTATGAGCGGTCACTTTTTCCTCACCTAGGAACTTTTGTAGCTTAGACCAAATGGCGGAGTTATCAAAACATAACTAGGGTAACACCTTGGGGTCAGCAGCACTTTCGTAACAATGTCCGCTTGGCCATGGTTATTGAAGCTTTGGGTTTGGGTCCCCGATACTACTGCGTCATGAGATCAAGGCATCTTGGGTTTTCTGAACGGGTCTTCTTACTAGCGTGTTTTCTTATGCATCAGAAGATATGCCTTTACCCCGTTTTTGGCTTGCCTCTCAGAGGTCCTTTTGTTAGATCACCTCATACCACTGAGATAGGTGCGGCAATAACCAGCAGAATCATTCCTATAGATGAGTTAGAGAGAGAATATTCAGATTATGAAATTTTTTGGATAGAAAAATAACTCATCTTATTAAAATAAGTTTCCCTGAAACAGAAATTCAAAAAGAATTTTCCAATGTGCAATTGGAATTAATTGGAAATGGGTATAAAGGACCTTAGTCTAAGGGTCTAGATTTTCAGAAATTTTTGGATTATGGTCCAATTAAGGTTCCTATATATGGGGCCAATAGCATTAATCCATGTGTAGGGAGGAGATAAATCCAATTTGTAAAAGAAGAGTATCCAAAAATGAGTAAATGCTCACATAAGATGAAGAGTTGAAAATATACAAGATTTATTAGTAAAAAACTATGAGCAATATTAAAAATATGAGATATTTTGGGTATAATGATTCCATTTTGACACATATGGAAGGAAGGGGAATTCTCTAAAGGAGGTGCATATTTTATATGCTTGAATGAGTTTTAAACTCATAAAAATTGAGATATTTCATCTCTCCTCTCTCCTCATTCAAGTCTAGTTCCAAAAAGTTAGCTTAACTGACCTAAAAATGGTCAAAAAGTGACCAAACTGACTTGGAAAATTCTAGAATCAGTTTGTTTGGTTAGGAGCTCAATTTTTCCTATAAATAGAAGCCCCCCCCCCCTTGTTGAAAAATATAGTGTCTTATGCATTGTTACTCTACTCCACCTAAGCCAAGAAGTGTGAATTCTTTAATAATTCATGAGTTTTTGACACTTCCCTCTTTCTTCAATCCCATTGGTGGCTCCATCAACATACTCAACCAATTGATTGGTTGGGGGCCTCTACCGTGAATAAAGAATCAAGC
The DNA here is from genome assembly GCF_041138505.1 of Cibotium barometz. Classification (NCBI taxonomy): domain Eukaryota; kingdom Viridiplantae; phylum Streptophyta; class Polypodiopsida; order Cyatheales; family Cibotiaceae; genus Cibotium; species Cibotium barometz. The sequence continues at coordinate 12,383,991 of NC_141075.1, forward strand.
AAATTGTAAGGTAAGTATGGTGAATTTTGATCTTTTCTATAATTTCTCAATGTTTCTCTCTTCTCAACCCCTCTCAAGCTTGAGAAGCTTAATTGGTATGGTTTTTGAAATGCTATTGAAGTTAATTAATTAATGATAGTAAAGAATTACATAAATTTCCATTTATGTTTAATTCTCTTGGTTTTTTTTCTCTCTCTCACTTAAGAAATGGTCATACTCATGACCCATTCTCAATCCAAATGAAGCTTTTCATAAAGCTTTTTCTTAATCCAAGACTAATCTATGCTTGAGAATAAATTAATAGTTTTTTTTAATCTATACTTTTAGTTTATGTATTCCATGATTATTTTTGATTCAATCCACTAAGGGTTGATGATCCAATTAGGGATCATTCTAATCATTCCCTTAAAGATAAGCCTTATCTTTTAAAATAATTGAGATTTATCGGTTATAGTAGCGGAGCTATGGCAAAATTTTATAAAAATTTACACATAAAATAATTTCATTCAAAGCATGAAAAGAGGATTTCCTACCATATTCTAGGAATTATCATCCTAGATTAATTGAAAGAATTTCATAGTAATCATGGAAAAATTAAAATTTTATATTATGCATAAAAGATAAATATTTTATTATAAAAGTATTACTTTTAGCATAATTGAATTTCATGCATAGAGGTATGCATAAAAGATGAATATTTTATTATAAAAGTGTTACTTTTAGCATAATTGAATTTTATGCATAAGAGGTATACATAAAAGATGAATATTTTATTATAAAAGTGTTACTTTTAGCATAATTGAATTTTATGCATAGAGGCATGCATAAAAGATAAATATTTTATTATAAAAGTATTACTTTTAGCATAATTGAATTTCATGCATAGAAGTATGCAAAAAAGATAAATATTTTATTATAAAAGTGTTACTTTTAGCATAATTGAAATTCATGCATAGAGGAATGCATAAAAGATGAATATTTTATTATTTTATTATAAAACTGTAAAGAAAAAAAATGATTATTTTATTATAAAAATATTATTTTTATCATATTGAATTTCGTGCATAGAAATGAAAATAAATAAATAAATTATTATTTTATTATAAAAATATTACAAAAAAAAAGATTATTTTATTATAAAAATGTTATTTTTATCATATTGAATTTCGTAGATAGAAATAAAAAAAATAAATAAATTGTTATTTTATTATAAAAATATTACAGAAAAAAAATGATTATTATAGAAGTGTTACTTTTATCACAATTGAAATTCTTGCATAGAGGTATACATAAAAGATGAGTTAAGATGTGTATGGGATGAGGTAAGAAGTGTATGTGATGGGATAAGATGTATATGAGATGAGTTAGGATGTGATAAGATGAGTTAAGATGTGATAAGATGTATATGAGATGAATTAGGATGTGATAAGATGAGTTAGGATGTGATAAGGGGTGTATGAGATGTGATAAGATGTGATAAGATGCATATGAGATAAGTTAGGATGTGATAAGAAGAGTTCAGATGTGATAAGATGTGTATGAGATGAGATAAGAAGTGTATGTGATGAGATAAGATAAATATGGGTTGTGATGATAGGGTGAGAATGGATGTGATGAAAAAGAATCGATGAGAAGGTCTATGGGTTTATATGAATGGGAATGAGGAAATGGATGTATGTATGTATGGATGTATGCATGTAGATGTGAATGTCTGCATGTGGATGTGTATGTATGGATGTATGTATGTGGATGTGGATGTATAAATAAGGATGTGAAAATGGATGTATGCATGGATGTGTATGAAGAATAATGAAGGTGAATGTGTATGGGAAATAATGTGTCGTTGATATGAATGAATGGATGAGAATGAGTACATATGAAGGGAATGTGGAATAAGTAATGTGGATTGAGGAGGGATAATGTGGAAAGACGGAATTCGATATAGAAACTGTATTTTGTGACTGTTTGTAAATGCTATTTGTAAATGACTGTTTTATGTCAAGAATGCTGGGAAAGCATTTTGACCATCTTGTGATTAAGGTCGTGGAGACCTAACTGATAAAGTTGCAACTGCTGACGGAGAGTCAATGGAGGACGTCTCGCGTAGCAAGGTCGGCCGAGGTCTTGACCAGCCTCGGTGCGATTAAAATGGTGAGCTTCCGGTACGGTGGATGAGGGGCCAAGGAAGCGGCCTATGAGTGAAGCGCTAGGTCACGTGCGAAGGATCCTAGAGGGTGCTGACCATACGGTGCTCGGGCTCTGGGTCGCCCAGGATACCCACGCGTGCGTCGAGGAAGATATTGGAACAAGGAGTAAGAGTTGTTTTCTGAAATCGGGCATGGATCTGGTTGATTGACCTTGCTGGTCTTCAATGGATGAGTCCATGGCTCTTTATATGGATCTGTTGGTTGATCTTGCTGATCTTCAACGAGAGTCCATCTTGATAAGTGATTATATTGTCGAGTATTATGGGCTAGGAACTATTGAACGGCCCCTGAGTGGACAGGTGGTGAGCGTTCTAGTTGCCAATGATGCCATAGATACTCTAATGAAGGAATGATGGAAAATTAAGAATCAATGGGATAAATCGGAAGATGGTGATCAATGATACTATGATTTTATTAAAGGATTGTTTTAAAACTGGTTGAATCTGTGAAAAGGCAATTTCATATTGGGTGTGTAAGTGGTGTGACTAGTTTTATTTTTGCATGAACTTCCGGCTAGGGGGCCTTGGAACTCTTTTCCTTGGTACCCAAGACAAAACCTAACCAAATTCTTAATTGGATCCCATCACTACAGTGGTTGGGCGGTTGGCTAACCCATGGGACTGGTGGATGGGGTTAGGCTGGACTGATGGATCCGTAAATCGAGATTCAAATTCTGTTACTACGATAAATAAAGTAAATCCCGGATAGTAATTGTTCTATGGATAGGAATCAACGGCTGTGCCTCTTGATGGGGAAAAAAGCGTTGATCCCAATGATCCAAGTGCAAGTTTCTTCCTTGATCTGACCAAGTATCTTTATAGATGCAGTCGGATCTGTTTGATCAGTAAGGGTTTGACTACGTTAGAGTAAAAGTTTTTCTGGTGGAATCACCCGTGCTTTCCGGTAAAGGAAGTTTTTTCGGGTTTGGTTTTGGAATAACCGACGGATTAGTCGCTTATCCGGATATCCATGGGTGAGGCCCCGAATGTGGGACCCCTGTCCCACGCGAGAAGTGCTACTTCCGCTCTGCCAGTATCCTGAATCCGTTGCTCGGTGGGAACAGGGATCTCACAGTTGGTATCAGAGCAAATTGGCTAATAAAGATCAACTGAGAAACCAAATATGTCAAAAAATTTTCAACAAACACAAAAAGGTTGTAATTGTGTGATATAATTCATATAATTTGATATTCAAACTGATAATTCATAAATTAGTAATTGGGTCTTCGGATGGGAGTACCGCAATTGTATAGAATCCTTGACTTGCTTGAGGCCTAGACATGATGGTATTTACCTTATAATTCCAAGGACCGTGACTACCCGTATATACCGAGAGTATAACTGCAGCTCTTTACTAACAGTATATATGAGTAAATCTAAGACTTGAAATTATAAGCGTTAATGCTATCCAGATGATGAATTCGAATGTGATTGATATGATTTTTAATTCTGTTTGAGAATTGATGAATTGATTTGGATTCTGATTGAAAAATGATGATTTCTGAAATTTAGTTGAAATATAATAACCTGAGTGAAACCACAATGAGGATGAATGGGACGAGTCCCCGTGATGATATTCATAACTGGAATGATAATAATGAATTCAGCAAATCACTATGAGGTTAGTGGATTGTGCTGTCAGATTGCTACTGTTAACACTTGACCGGTAGATCAAGTTAAGGGATGTCAAATTGAGAACTTGCTTGACCGAAATTTCCGTGGAGGAATGTTCCGAAGGAAACTTTTCGATCTAATGGACCATTATCATGTTAAAGATATGAATGATATGATCTGAATGAATTGTTATTTAATGATGAGTTCTATATAAGGGATATTTATCCCAGTGTTCTGTTGGGTTGACCAGAATATAAGGAACCCCAGAATAAAATTGGATCTTAAGAAAAAGAGCTGTCCTCTACCTTGCGAGATGAGGACATCTCGCACTTTTTTAAGTGGGGTAGAATGTAAGATTCCTCCCCAGCCTTCGAGGTATATAGGAGTAAGAATCTCCCTTTTTGATCTTATAATTATTCCCTCTCTAAAATAAAAGAAAGTTTCTGTTTAAAAAAAAGGAAGACCCTTTCCCTAGAATACTCTCAGGAGTCCCACCTGTTTTAAGGATTTAGAACAAGGAGTTCAGAAGTGAGAATCGATGTTTTGGATACCAAGGTTTTGGTTTTCATTTGAGTACGGCCCAAAAGAAGTTCTTTATCTCTTGGGGAGTATAAGAAGTTATCCCCCAGATATTGTGACCCTTATATCTGATTTCAATGAAAGTAGGTGACTTAGCCTACAAGCTTTTTTTATCTCCTCATCTCAAAATTCTTAATGCCTTCTATAGAAATATGTGCCAAACCCAAATCATGGAAAGACGGTAAAACTTCAGTGGCAAGTTACCGTTGGCTTCTAAGTTACGCTAGCTCCTTGCTTTATATAAGTCGTAACTTTTACCTGTCGCTCACAGTAATCTTACTTCCATCCATCTCCCTTCTTCTTAATCTCCTTCATGGCTTGGCAATAGGAATTAGTTTTATCCATGATGATTTCTCACCTTCAAGACGCAAGAGAGTCTGTGAAGAAAGATTTTATAGAACAGTATGAGCGGTCACTTTTTCCTCACCTAGGAACTTTTGTAGCTTAGACCAAATGGTGGAGTTATCAAAACATAACTAGGGTAACACCTTGGGGTCAGCAGCACTTTCGTAACAATGTCCGCTTGGCCATGGTTATTGAAGCTTTGGGTTTGGGTCCCCGATACTACTGCGTCATGAGATCAAGGCATCTTGGGTTTTCTGAACGGGTCTTCTTACTGGCGTGTTTTCTTCTGCATCAGAAGATATGCCTTTACCCCGTTTTTGGCTTGCCTCTCAGAGGTCCTTTTGTTAGATCACCTCATACCACTGAGATAGGTGCGGCAATAACCAGCAGAATCATTCCCATAGATGAGTTAGAGAGAGAATATTCAGATTATGAAATTTTTTGGATAGAAAAATAACTCATCTTATTAAAATAAGTTCCCCTGAAACAGAAATTCAAAAAGAATTTTCCAATGTGCAATTGGAATTAATTGGAAATTGGTATAAAGGACCTTAGTCTCTAAGGGTCTAGATTTTCAAAAATTTTTGGATTATGGTCCAATTAAGGTTCCTATGGGCCAATAGCATCAATCCATGTGTAGGGAGGAGATAAATACAATTTGTAAAAGAAGAGTATCCAAAAATGAGTAAATGCTCACATAAGATGAAGAGTTGAAAATGTACAAGGTTTATTAGTAAAAAACTATGAGCAATATTAAAAATATGAGATATTTTGGGTATAATGATTCCATTTTGACACATATGTAAGGAAGGGAAATTCTTTAAAGGAGGTGTATATTTCACATGCTTGAATGAGTTTTAAACTCATAAAAATTGAGATATTTCATCTCTCATCTCTCCTCATTCAAGTCTAGTTCCAAAAAGTTAGCTTAATTGACCTAAAAATGGTCAAAAAGTGACCAAACTGACTTGGAAAATTCTAGAATCAGTTTGTTTGGTTAGGAGCTCAATTTTTCCTATAAATAGAAGCCTCCCCTTTGTTGAAAAATATAGTGTCTTATGCATTGTTACTCTACTTCACCTACGCCAAGAAGTGTGAATTCTTTAATAATTCATGAGTTTTTGACACTTCCCTCTTTCTTCAATCCCATTGGTGGCTCCATCAACATACTAAACCAATTGATTGGTTGGGGGCCTCTACCGTGAATAAAGAATCAAGCAAATTGTAAGGTAAGTATGGTGAATTTTGATCTTTTCGATAATTTCTCAATGTTTCTCTCTTCTCAACCCCTCTCAAGCTTGAGAAGCTTAATTGGTATGGTTTTTGAAATGCTATTGAAGTTAATTAATTAATGATAGTAAAGAATTACATAAATTTCCATTTATGTTTAATTCTAATGGTTTTTTTTTCTCTCTCTCACTTAAGAAATGGTCATACTCATCATGACCCATTCTCAATCCAAATGAAGCTTTTCATAAAGCTTTTTCTTAATCCAAGGCTAATCTATGCTTGAGAATAAATTAATAGTTTTTTTAATCTATACTTTTAGTTTATGTATTCCATGATTATTTTTGATTCAATCCATTAAGGGTTGATGATCCAATTAGGGATCATTCTAATCATTCTCTTAAAGATAAGCCTTATCTTTTAAAATAATTGAGATTTATCGGTTATAGTAGCGGAGCTATGGCAAAATTTTATAAAAATTTACACATAAAATAATTTCATTCAAAGCATGAAAAGAGGATTTCCTACCATATTCTAGGAATTATCATCCTAGATTAATTGAAAGAATTTCATAGTAATCATGGAAAAATTAAATTCTTATATTATGCATAAAAGATAAATATTTTATTATAAAAGTATTACTTTTAGCATAATTGAATTTCATGCATAGAGGTATGCATAAAAGATGAATATTTTATTTTAAGAGTGTTACTTTTAGCATAATTGAATTTCATGCATAGAGGTATGCATAAAAGATGAATATTTTATTATAAAAGTGTTACTTCTAGCATAATTGAATTTTATGCATAAGAGGTATACATAAAAGATGAATATTTTATTATAAAAGTGTTACTTTTAGCATAATTGAATTTTATGCATAGAGGCATGCATAAAAGATAAATATTTTATTATAAAAGTATTACTTTTAGCATAATTGAATTTCATGCATAGAAGTATGCATAAAAGATAAATATTTTATTATAAAAGTGTTACTTTTAGCATAATTAAAATTCATGCATAGAGGTATGCATAAAAGATGAATATTTTATTATTTTACTATAAAACTGTAAAGAAAAAAAAATAATTATTTTATTATAAAAATATTATTTTCATCATATTGAATTTCGTGCATAGAAATGAAAAAAAATATTATTTTCATCATATTTAATTTCGTGCATAGAAATGAAAAAAAAATAAATAAATTATTATTTTATTATAAAACTATTACAGAAAAAAAAGATTATTTTAGTATAAAAATGTTATTTTCATTATATTGAATTTCGTACATAGAAATGAAAAAAATAAATAAATAATTATTTTATTATAAAAATATTACAGAAAAAAAATGATTATTATAGAAGTGTTACTTTTATCAGAATTGAAATTCTTGCATAGAGGTATGCATAAAAGATGAGTTAAGATGTGTATGGGATGAGGTAAGAAGTGTATGTGATGGGATAAGATGTATATGAGATGAGTTAGGATGTGATAAGATGAGTTAGGATGTGATAAGATGTATATGAGATGAGTTAGGATGTGATAAGATGAGTTAGGATGTGATAAGGGGTGTATGAGATGTGATAAGATGCATATGAGATAAGTTAGGATGTGATAAGAAGAGTTCAGATGTGATAAGATGTGTATGAGATGAGATAAGAAGTGTATGTGATGAGATAAGATGAATATGGGTTGTGATGATAGGGTGAGAATGGATGTGATGAAAAAGAATAGATGAGAAGGTGTATGGGGTTATATGAATGGGAATGAGGAAATGGATGTATGTATGTATGGATGTATGCATGTAGATGTGAATGTATGCATGTGGATGTGTATGTATGGATGTATGTATGTGGATGTGGATGTATAAATAAGGATGTGAAAATGGATGTATGCATGGATGTGTATGAAGAATAATGAAGGTGAATGTGTATGGGAAATAATGTGTCGTTGATATGAATGAATGGATGAGAATGAGTACATATGAAGGGAATGTGGAATAAGTAATGTGGATTGAGGAGGGATAATGTGGAAAGACGGAATTCGATATAGAAACTGTATTTTGTGACTGTTTGTAAATGCTATTTGTAAATGACTGTTTTATGTCAAGAATGCTGGGAAAGCATTTTGACCATCTTGTGATTAAGGTCGTGGAGACCTAACTGATAAAGCTGCAACTGCTAATAACGGAGAGTCAATGGAGGACGTCTCGCGTAGTAAGGTCGGCCGAGGTCTTGACCAGCCTCGGTGCGATTAAAATGGTGAGCTTCCGGTACGGTGGATGAGGGGCCAAGGAAGCGGCCTATGAGTGAAGCGCTAGGTCACTTGCGAAGGATCCTAGAGGGTGCTGACCATACGGTGCTCGGGCTCTGGGTCGCCCAGGATACCCACGTGTGCGTCGAGGAAGATATTGGAACAAGGAGTAAGAGTTGTTTTCTGAAATCGGGCATGGATCTGGTTGATTGACCTTGCTGGTCTTCAATGGATGAGTCCATGGCTCTTTATATGGATCTGTTGGTTGATCTTGCTGATCTTCAACGAGAGTCCATCTTGATAAGTGATTATATTGCCGAGTATTATGGGCTAGGAACTATTGAACGGCCCCTGGACAGGTGGTGAGCGTTCTAGTTGCCAATGATGCCATAGATACTCTGATGAAGGAATGATGGGAAATTAAGAATCAATGGGATAAATTGGAAGATGGTGATCAATGATACTATGGTTTTATTAAAGGATTGTTTTAAAACTGGTTGAATCTGTGAAAAGGCAATTTCATATTGGGTGTGTAAGTGGTGTGACTAGTTTTATTTTTGCATGAACTTCCGGCTAGGGGGCCTTGGAACTCTTTTCCTTGGTACCCGGGACAAAACCTAACCAAATTCTTATTTGGATCCCATCACTACAGTGGTGGTTGGGCGGTTGGCTAACCCATGGGACTGGATGGGGTTAGGCTGGACTGATGGATCCGTAAATCGAGACTCAAATTCTGTTACTACGATAAATAAAGTAAATCCCGGATAGTAATTGTTCTATGGATAGGAATCAACGGCTGTGCCTCTTGATGGGGAAAAAAGCGTTGATCCCAATGATCCAAGTGCAAGTTTCTTCCTTGATCTGACCAAGTATCTTTATAGATGCAGTCGGATCTGTTTGATCAGTAAGGGTTTGACTACGTTAGAGTAAAAGTTTTTTTGGTGGAATCACCCGTGCTTTTCGGTAAAGGAAGTTTTTCCGGGTTTGGTTTTGGAATAACCAACGGATTAGTCGCTTATCCGGATATCCGTGGGTGAGGCCCCGAATGTGGGACCCCTGTCCCGCGCGAGAAGTGCTACTTCTGCTCTGCCAGTATCTTGAATCCGTTGCTCGGTGGGAACAGGGATCTCATAGTTGGTATCAGAGTAAATTGGTTAATAAAGATCAACTGAGAAACCAAATATGTCAAAAAATTTTCAAGAAACACAAAAAGGTTGTAATTGTGTGATATAATTCATACAATTTGATATTCAAACTGATAATTCATAAATTAGTAATTGGGTCTTCGGATGGGAGTACCGCAATTGTATAGAATCCTTGACTTGCTTGAGGCCTAGACATGATGGTATTTACCTTATAATTCCAAGGACCGTGACTACCCCTATATACCGAGAGTATAACTGCAGCTCTTTACTGACAGTATATATGAGTAAATCTAAGACTTGAAATTATAAGCGTTAATGCTATCCAGATGATGAATTCGAATGTGATTGATATGATTTTTAATTCTGTTTGAGAATTGATGAATTGATTTGGATTCTGATTGAAAAATGATGATTTCTGAAATTTAGTTGAAATATAATAACCTGAGTGAAACCACAATGAGGATGAATGGGACGAGTCCCCGTGATGATATTCATAACTGGAATGATAATAATGAATTCAGCAAATCACTATGAGGTTAGTGGATTGTGCTGTCAGATTGCTACTGTTAACACTTGACCGGTAGATCAAGTTAAGGGATGTCAAATTGAGAACTTGCTTGACCGAAATTTCCGTGGAGGAATGTTCCGAAGGAAACTTTTCGGTCTAATGGACCATTATCATGTTAAAGATATGAATGATATGATTTGAATGAATTGTTATTTAATGATGAGTTCTATATAAGGGATATTTATCCCAGTGTTCTGTTGGGTTGACCAGAATATAAGGAACCCCAGAATAAAATTGGATCTTAAGAAAAAGAGCTGTCTTCTACCTTGCGAGATGAGGACATCTCGCACTTTTTTAAGTGGGGTAGAATGTAAGATTCCTCCCCAGCCTTCGAAGTATATAGGAGTAAGAATCTCCCTTTTTGATCTTATAATTATTCCCTCTCTAAAATAAAAGAAAGTTTCTGTTTAAAAAAAAGGAAGACCCTTTCCCTAGAATACTCTCAGGAGTCCCACCTGTTTTAAGGATTTAGAACAAGGAGTTCAGAAGTGAGAATCGGTGTTTTGGATACCAAGGTTTTGGTTTTCATTTGAGTACGGCCCAAAAGAAGTTCTTTATCTCTTGGGGAGTATAAGAAGTTATCCCCCAGATATTGTGACCCTTATATCTGAATTCAATGAAAGTAGGTGACTTAGCCTACAAGCTTCTTTTATCTCCTCATCTCAAAATTCTTAATGCCTTCTATAGAAATATGTGCCAAACCCAAATCATGGAAAGACGGTAAAACTTCAGTGGGCAAGTTACCGTTGGCTTCTAAGTTACGCTAGCTCCTTCCTTTATATATAAGTCGTAACTTTTACCTGTCGTAGCTCACAATAATCTTACTTCCATCGATCTCCCTTCTTCTTAATCTCCTTCATGGCTTGGCAACAGGAATTAGTTTTATCCATGATGATTTCTCACCTTCAAGACGCAGGAGAGCCTATGAAGAAAGATTTTATAGAACAGTATGAGCGGTCACTTTTTCCTCACCTAGGAACTTTTGTAGCTTAGACCAAATGGCGGAGTTATCAAAACATAACTAGGGTAACACCCTGGGGTCAGCAGCACTTTCGTAACAATGTCTGCTTGGCCATGGTTATTGAAGCTTTGGGTTTGGGTCCCCGATACTACTGCATCATGAGATCAAGGCATCTTGGGTTTTCTGAACGGGTCTTCTTACTGGCATGTTTTCTTCTGCATCAGAAGATATGCCTTTACCCCGTTTTTGGCTTGCCTCTCAAAGGTCCTTTCGTTACATCACCTCATACCACTGAGATAGGTGCGGCAATAACCAGCAGAATCATTCCCATAGATGAGTTAGAGAGAGAATATTCAGATTATGAAATTTTTTGGATAGAAAAATAACTCATCTTATTAAAATAAGTTTCCCTGAAACAGAAATTCAAAAAGAATTTTCCAATGTGAAATTGGAATTAATTGGAAATGGGTATAAAGGACCTTAGTCTAAGGGTCTATATTTTAAGAAATTTTTGGATTATGGTCCAATTAAGGTTCCTATGGGCCAATAGCATCAATCCATGTGTAGGGAGGAGATAAATCCAATTTGTAAAAGAAGAGTATCCAAAAATGAGTAAATGCTCACATAAGATGAAGAGTTGAAAATGTACAAGGTTATAGAAGTGTTATTATAAAAGTATTACAGAAAAAAAATGATTATTATAGAAGTGTTACTTTTATCACAATCGAAATTCTTGCATAGAGGTATGCATAGAAGATGAGTTAAGATGTGTATGGGATGAGGTAAGAAGTGTATGTGATGGGATAAGATGTATATGAGATGAGTTAGGATGTGATAAGATGAGTTAGGATGTGATAAGATGTATATGAGATGAGTTAGGATGTGATAAGATGAGTTAGGATGTGATAAGGGGTGTATGAGATGTGATAAGATGTGATAAGATGCATATGAGATAAGTTAGGATGTGATAAGAAGAGTTAAGATGTGATAAGATGTGTATGAGATGAGATAAGAAGTGTATGTGATGAGATAAGATGAATATGGGTTGTGATAGGGTGAGAATGGATGTGATGAAAAAGAATAGATGAGAAGGTGTATGGGGTTATATGAATGGGAATGAGGAAATGGATGTATGTATGTATGGATGTATGCATGTAGATGTGAATGTATGCATGTGGATGTGTATGTATGGATGTATGTATGTGGATGTGGATGTATAAATAAGGATGTGAAAATGGATGTATGCATGGATGTGTATGAAGAATAATGAAGGTGAATGTGTATGGGAAATAATGTGTCGTTGTTGATATGAATGAATGGATGAGAATGAGTACATATGAAGGGAATGTGGAATAAGTAATGTGGATTGAGGAGGGATAATGTGGAAAGACGGAATTCGATATAGAAACTGTATTTTGTGACTGTTTGTAAATGCTATTTGTAAATGACTGTTTTATGTCAAGAATGCTGGGAAAGCATTTTGACCATCTTGTGATTAAGGTCGTGGAGATAAGTTGCAACTGCTGACGGAGAGTCAATGGAGGACGTCTCGCGTAGCAAGGTCGGCCGAGGTCTTGACCAGCCTCGGTGCGATTAAAATGGTGAGCTTCCGGTACGGTGGATGAGGGGCCAAGGAAGCGGCCTATGAGTGAAGCGCTAGGTCACTTGCGAAGGATCCTAGAGGGTGCTGACCATACGGTGCTCGGGCTCTGGGTCGCCCAGGATACCCACGCGTGCGTCGAGGAAGATATTGGAACAAGGAGTAAGAGTTGTTTTCTGAAATCGGGCATGGATCTGGTTGATTGACCTTGCTGGTCTTCAATGGATGAGTCCATGGCTCTTTATATGGATCTGTTGGTTGATCTTGCTGATCTTCAACGAGAGTCCATCTTGATAAGTGATTATATTGCCGAGTATTATGGGCTAGGAACTATTGAACGGCCCCTGGACAGGTGGTGAGCGTTCTAGTTGCCAATGATGCCATAGATACTCTGATGAAAGAATGATGAGAAATTAAGAATCAATGGGATAAATTGGAAGATGGTGATCAATGATACTATGGTTTTATTAAAGGATTGTTTTAAAACTGGTTGAATCTGTGAAAAGGCAATTTCATATTGGGTGTGTAAGTGGTGTGACTAGTTTTATTTTTGCATGAACTTCCGGCTAGGGGGCCTTGGAACTCTTTTCCTTGGTACCCGGGACAAAACCTAACCAAATTCTTATTTGGATCCCATCACTACAGTGGTGGTTGGGCGGTTGGCTAACCCATGGGACTGGATGGGGTTAGGCTGGACTGATGGATCCGTAAATCGAGACTCAAATTCTGTTACTACGATAAATAAAGTAAATCCCGGATAGTAATTGTTCTATGGATAGGAATCAACGGCTGTGCCTCTTGATGGGGAAAAAAGCGTTGATCCCAATGATCCAAGTGCAAGTTTCTTCCTTGATCTGACCAAGTATCTTTATAGATGCAGTCGGATCTGTTTGATCAGTAAGGGTTTGACTGCGTTAGAGTAAAAGTTTTTCTGGTGGAATCACCCGTGCTTTTCGGTAAAGGAAGTTTTTCCGGGTTTGGTTTTGGAATAACCGATGGATTAGTCGCTTATCCGGATATCCGTGGGTGAGGCCCCGAATGTGGGACCCCTGTCCCGCACGAGAAGTGCTACTTCCGCTGCCAGTATCCTGAATTCGTTGCTCGGTGGGAACAGGGATCTCACAGTACCCGGGACAAAACCTAATTAAGTTCTTAATTGGATCCCATCACTACAGTGGTTGGGAGGTTGGCTAACCCATGTGAATGGATGGGGTTAGGCTGGACTGATGGATCCGTAAATCGAGATTTAATTTCTATTATTACGATAGATGAAGTAAATCTCGGATAGTAATTGTTCTATGGATAGGAATCAACGGCTGTGCCTCTTAATGGGGAAAAAAGCATTGATCCTAATGATCCAAGTGCAAGTTTCTTCCTTGATCTGACCAAGTACTGTTAGAGGTGCAACCGGATCAGTTTTATCAGTAATGATCTTGACTACGTTAGAGTAAAGAGTTATCCTGGTGGAATCGTCCGTGCTTTCCGGGTAAAGAAAGTTTTTTCGGTTTCGGTTTTGGATAAACCGACGGATTAGTCTCTTGTCCGGATATCCGTGGGCGAGGCCCCGAGTGTGGGACTCCTGCCCCGCGCACGATGTGCTACTTCCGCTGCTAGTATCCCGAATCCGTTGCGCGGTGGGAACAGGGATCCCACAGTTGGTATCAGAGCCGGTTTAAAACTAATACATATAAGCAAATTCTTATCATAAATTGATAATAAAAATTCAGAAAAAGCATTTTTCATAATGTATTTTCATTCCGTAAGCCTCTTTAATGAATAATTTTTAATCAAAGAATTTTTTTTATAGATGGAAGTTTCCTACTTATTTGGTATTCCTGACCTCACCCAGTCTCAAGATATGACTGCGTTCGCCTTCGAACATCTCATCTCTTCCGCTTCAACTCAAACAAGCCAAGCAAGACTCGCACGCCATTTCGCGGATTTATATTTTCCTACCCTAGCGGAGAGAATACAGCATAAGTGGTTTGCAGGGCAATATGTCCACGCCCCTTGCGACCGTCGTACAATGCTGTGGCAGAATCTCTCATTGACTATGATCCTGTTAAAGCTGAAAATTGTGCGTGGTGTCATTCTATATCATTCGACGTCTCAAAATTTCAGACTTTCATGTCGAATTTATAGACTTCTTAGTCGATTTATCCCTAAGGAGAAAATAATAGCCCCCTTCGCAGTTAGAGAACTTATGTAACAGGGCATGACTATGGCCCAGTACGGTCCTCTTATATGTCTTCCGAGGAGATTTTGAACTCAGAGCCGAGTTGCTCTATGTACATATTGCAACTTTTATATAAATAAAGAAACGTTTTCCGGTGAAAAAGTTCCTGTTGGATAAATATAGCGGACGATCTGCTTTGCTGATAAAGAAAAAAAAAAGAAAAAAAAAATCCTGTTATCGGACATATGTCATAGATCTCCATTAAGATCTTGTCTTGTATAAGAAATTGTTTTCCGAACTCTTAAGTCTTAGGATCTCGTGAATAATATCAAAATAAAAATTTAATAATATATAAATTTTGGCAGAATCATGAGACGAGGAAACCGTGGTCGTAAGCCAGACCCTGTCTCTGAAGATGACGAGCTTGACCTTGATGTTCGCAAGGCTCTTCATATAGGACTTAGCCAGGACCCTTCAAAGGAGAAGGGGAGAACCTGGGCGAGGCTGTGGAGAAATGGGTGGAAGCCTTGGAAGAGTATTTTGACGTCACACGATACAATCATCAGAGCAATTGGCTAATAAAGATCAACTGAGAAGCCAAATATGTCAAAAATTTATCAAGAAACACAAAAAGGTTGTAATTGTGTGATATAATTCATACAATTTGATATTCAAACTGAAAAATCCGTAATTTAGTAATTAGGTTTTCAGATGGAAGTACCGCAATTGTATGGAACCCTGACTTGCTTGAGGCCTAGACATAATGGTATCTATCTTATAGTTCCAAGTATCATGACTACCGTATATACCGAGAGTATAACTGTAGCTCTTTACTGACAGTATATACGAGTAAATCCAAGACTTGAAATTATAAGAGTTAATGCTATCCAGATGATGATTTCGAATGTGGTTGATATGATTTTTAATTCTGTTTGAGAATTGATGATTTGATTTGGATTCTGATTGAAAAATGATGATTTTTGAAATTTAGTTGAAATATAATAACCTGAGCGAAACCACAATGAGGATGAATGGGACGAGTCCCTGTGATGATACTCATAACTAGAATGATGATAATGATTTCAGCAAATCACTATGAGATTAGTGGATTGTGCTGTCAAATTGCTACTGTTAACACTTGTCACGGTAGATCAAGTTAAGGGATGACAAATTGATAACTTACTTAACTGAAATTCCCGTGGAGGAATGTTCAGAAGGAAATTTTTCGGTCTAATGGACCATTATCGTAGGAATGATATGATCTAAATGAATTATTATTTAATGATGAGTTCTATATAAGGAATATTTATCCCAGTATTCTGTTGGGTTGACCAAAATCTAAAGAACCCAGAATAAATTGGATCTTAAGAAAAAGAGTTGTCCTCTACTTTGCGAGATGAGGACATCTCGCACCTTTTTAAGTGGGGTAGAAGTTTGTAAGATTCCTCCCCCCAGCCTTCGAGGTATACAGGAGTAAGAATCTCCTTTTCTGATCTTATAATTATTCCCTCTCTAAATAAAAGAAAGATTTTGTTTAAAAAGGGAAGACACTTTACCCAGAATACCTTCTCAGGAGCCCACCTGTTTCAAAGATTCAGAACGATGAATTCAGAAGTGAGAACCGGTGTTTTGGATGCCAAGGTTTTGACCATCAGTTAAAAGACTGCCCGACTCCTACCATGAAAAGGGCTCAGAGAAGTCTAGAACCCAAATTCAGAGACCAATTCCTTCATACCAATCTAATCAGGGTCCGTCTCGAACAAGATTGCTTAACTCCATTAACTAGGTCCGACCCATTGATTAGGGTCGAGATGACCAGTCAAATGCTTGGCAACTTAGAGCAACAGATGTAGGCAATTCATAAAGATATAAACGCTGCCTAGGATCGACAGAGACAATATACAGATAAGAAGAGGACAATCAGAGAATTCAAAGAAGCAGTTATAGTCTTCATTTGAATACGGACCAAAAGAATTTCTTTATCTCTAGGGGAGTATAAGTAGTTATCCCCCAGATATTATGGACCAAAAAAAGTAGGTGACTTAGCCTACGAACTTCTTTTATCTCTTCATCTCAAAGTTCTTAATGCCTTCTATAGAAAAATGTGCCAGACCCAAATCATGGAAAGACGGTAAAACTTCAGTGGCAAGATACCGTTGGCTTCTAAGTTACGCTAGCTCCTTCCTTTATATAAGTCGTAACTTTTACTTGTCGCTCACAGTAATCTTACTTCCATCGATCTCCCTTCTTCTTAATCTCCTTCATGGCTTGGCAACAGGAATTAGTTTTATCCATGATGATTTCTCACCTTCAAGATGCAAGCGAGTCTGTGAAGAAGGATTTTATAGAACAGTATGAGCGCTCACTTTTTCCTCACTTGGGAACTTCTGTAGCTCAGACCAAATGGCGGACCTATCAAGACATAACTAGGGTAACACCTTGGGGTCAGCAGCACTTTCGTAACAATGTCCGCTTGGCCATGGTTATTGAAGCCTTGGGTTTGGGTCCCCGATACTACTGCATCATGAGATTAAGACATCTTGGGTTTTCTGAGCGGGTCTTCTTACTGGTGTGTTTTCTTCCTCATCAGAAGATATGCCTTTACCCCCTTTTTGGCTTGCCTCTCAGAGGTCCTTTTGTTAGATCACCTCATACCACTGAGATAGGTGCGGCAATAACCAACAGAATTATTCCCATAGATGAGTTACCTTATACGTGCGGAGCTTGTGAGTGCTGCTTTTGTGATCATATGATGGACGGGCTTATGGAAGTGTAAAGAGTTCTTCTATCCTTACTGTATATGTTCCAAGAATGAATCAAGTTTAAATCTTGTTCTTGTCTTGACCCTTACTCTCTTTCAGACTTTTCTTGGTGGTTAATCTTAATTAAAAAAATTTCTCTGTCTCATATTCATGTATCTTGCGAAATTACCCCAGTTTGCGAGATGAGGGCATCTCGCGTTTTTCAAGTGGGAGAGAATGTAAGATTCCTCCCCAGCCTCTCAAGATGTCCAACATCTTTCCCTGTAATCAATCCCCTCTTCAGAAATATAAAAGATCTTGTCTCTGCCTATTTTGATATAGAGAGAGAAAATATTCTAGAGAGAAAATATTCAGATTTTGAATATTTTTAGATAGAAAAATTTCTCATATTATTAAAATGAATTCCCCTGAAACAGAAATTCAAAAAGAACTTTCCAATGTGCAATTGGAATTTATTGAAAATGGGTATAAAGGACCTTAGCCTAAGGGTCTAGATTTTCAGAAATTTTTGGATTATGGTCCAATTAAGGTTCCTATGGGCCAATAGCATCAATCCATGTGTAGGGAGGAGATAAAGCCAATTTGTAAAAGAAGATACCCAAAAATGAGTAAATGCTCATATAAGATGAAGAGTTGAAAATGTACAAGGTTTATTAGTAAAAAACTATGAGCAATATTAAAAATATGAGATATTTTGGGTATCCAAGAATGAGTAAATGCTCACATAAGATGAAGAGTTGAAAATGTACAAGGTTTATTAGTAAAAAACTATGAGCAATATTAAAAATATGAGATATTTTGGGTATCCAAATGTTGCTACATATATAGGCAGTGATGTGTGTGAACACACTTAGGACCGCCGGGGCACTTTTTCCCTCTTTAGGAGGTTTTTTCCCCCGGCTTGTATATACGCCCATCATTCTAGGGCTAACTTATCTTTTGTACATTGACACAATCTAATACACTTTGTGTTGTGTGCATTCTTGCTTCTTCTTCTCCAAGCTTTGTGTGCTTTCCTGCAACCCTAATTCCAACAATTGGTATCAGAGCAGGCATCGGCTCCCAGGGCTACACTGCCAGCACCCTCCGACTCACGTTCTCCGATTGAGGTGAGCTTTCACGAGCACTTGTTGCAGGTCCCTATACTCTGCAAATAAGCCCATAGGGCTTAGCGTTCTCTGAATTTGCATCTGAGGTCGTTTCGGGCTCCGTTTTTGCATTTCAAGTTCTGCACAGGTGTTTTCGTCATTTTCTGCAGAAATTTTGACAGTGCAGTTTTCTGCAAAACAGGCATACGTGTTCTATTGTGGACCGTGCTACATAGCACAAGTTGTCTTCTGTTCAGTCTTTGCTTCATTACAGGTAGCTTTTGCATTAGTTTCAGTCAGTGGCCATGGCTGATAACAGCAATGATGTATTTCGCATGTTGTTTGCTGAAGACAAACTGAATGGAGACAGCAACTACCCACTTTGGGCATACATGATGTAGCATGTTTTGGTTGCAAAAGGAGTGTGGAACATTGTGCAGGATATGGATGTACGTCTAGGTTCTGTGGATGTAGGATCTATTGAGGATGTTGCAGGTTCTAGCAGCTCTACTGTTGCTGCTGTTTTACCCACTGTTGAACAAGCTTGTTGGGATGGTAAAGATGCGCAGGCTCATGCCTTGATTGCACTTTCTATCAAAAGTAACATCACCCCACATATTCGTTCAGCTAAAACAGCAAAACAGGCTTGGGATATTCTAGCTGGTTTGTATGCAAGTCGTAATGAGGCAAAAATCGTTTACCTGCGTAAAGAGCTAGAATTGAAGATTATGCAAGAAGATGATGACATGAATGTTTTTCTTGCTGAGATTAAAGATCTCAAAGAACAGTTGATTTCTGCAGGTGAGATTATTCCTGATCATTCTCTTGTACAGACTGTTCTTGATGCTTTACCTGAGACATATCAAACTTTTGCTTCCACGTGGAGACTTCTTAATGAGGATAGACCTGATGCTGTCAAGTATGATACTTTAGTCAACAAGCTCTTGCAAGAAGCGTAGTCCAAGCAAAACAGGGCCAGGCAGCGTGCAGTTGATCAAGCATTTATTGCTGCCCAGCAGCAGAGAAGAAGTGGTAAGGCAGCCCGTTCCACTGTTTCTTCTCCTATTAGTAGGTCTGCAATTTCTTCTCCTTCCACAGGTAGCAACAATAAGTCTGAGAAGGCTCTTGATAAAGGCAAGAAAAAGACCAGGTGCAACTATTGTAAGGCAAATGATCATGTCATTAAGAATTGCCCAAAGCTAAATGCTAAAGAGGCAAAGAAGAAAGAGTCAAATGCAGCCACAATAGCGGATGCTTCTATAAATGCAGATTCTGCAAATGTTGTGCAGGATACAGAATGGGCGTTTAGTGTGTATTGCCAGTATGACCCATCTGTACATGATGCATGTTTGGCAGTTTCTATTGACTCTCATGTTTGGTATTTTGATAGTGGTGCTACAAAGCACATTACCTCGCATCGTGATATGTTCACTTCTCTTGAGGCTGTCCCTAATGGGAATACTGTCACATGTGCCAATAATGCTTCTTACCCAGTGAAGGGCATTGGTAAAATTATGCTTACTGCTGCAAATGGCAGCGCTTTCACACTTTCAGATACTTTGTATGTGCCAGGGATAAAGAAGAATCTATTGTCTGTCTCCATGCTTGCTAGACTTGGATTTGTAATCAAATTTGTGGATGACAGATGTACTGTTCATGATTTGACTTCTGGTGATACGATTATTGTATCTGGCACCTTGTTTCATGGGCTGTATAGGCTCAATTCTTATGACAAGTGTGTGGAAGATTCAGCAAATGCAGTTTCTGATGAAAAGGCAGTTTCAGATGCAAAACTATGGCATGCTCGTTTTGGTCATCTGAACTTTGCTAGTTTGCTGCGTTTGCAGAAATTTGATATGGTTGCTTCATTGCCCCCTCTTGAGGCACCATTGAAACATGTTTGTGAAGGCTGTATTTTGGGCAAAATGCAGTGTTCTGCGTTTCCAAAGGATGGTTCTGTGTGGGCCACTCGCAAATTGCAGCTTGTACATAGTGATGTATGTGGGCCTATGCAAACTCCATCATTTGGTAAACACTTGTACTTCGTGACTTTCATTGATGATTACTCAAGGCATGCATGGGTATATCCACTGAAGGCAAAGTCCGAAGTGTTTTTGTGCTTCAAACAGTTTATGCTTATGGTTGAAAATGTATCCAATTGTACTGTGGGCACCCTCCGTTCTGATCGAGGGGGGGAGTACATGTCTAAAGAGTTTGATGCATTTCTGGCTAGTCATGGGATAAAACACCAATGTACAGTGCCGTATACCCCTCAGCAAAATGGTGTTGCTCAGAGGAAGAACAGGTCACTTATGGAGATGGCACGATGTATGGTCGAGAGCCAAGCTTTGCCACATGCGTTTTGGCTTGAGGCTGTCATGTGTGCTGCATATGTACGCAACAGGTGTCCCACTAAGGCCTTGCAGTCTATTACTCCATACGAAGCTTGGCATGGCAGGAAGCCTTCTATTGGTCACTTGCGTGCCTTTGGTTGCTTGGCCTATGCTTTAGTGCCTGTGCAACAATGCAGAAAATTGGATGATAAGGCTGTCAAATGCATTTTTGTTGGTTACAGTGCTGAAAGCAAGGGTTACAGATTGTATCATCCGTAGTCAAAGCGTATCTTGATTAGTCGAGATGTTGTTTTTGTGGAAGATGCTGTGCAGCCCTTATTATCATGTACCAAAGAGACAGGTGTGAGCTCACGGGATGTATTTGATACGTTGTTGTCTCTCTTTACAGGTGGAAATTCAAATGTAAGTCCTAATGAGGCAAATATTCAGCCTATGCAGATTTCAAACGACATCATAGATCAGCCTATTTCTGATGCAGATTTACAGGATGTAATTCATGAGGATGGGGCTGAAAATGAGCAGGCTAGAGGTATGCGTGAATGGCTGGTGCAAACCTTGCGTGATAGTAAGATTGATGCACCTATGACTAGTCATACTCGTTCAGGTTTTCAGCATGCCTCTTATACATCAGATTGTTATGCTTTGGCTGTGTCTAGTATGTGTGAAGAGGAAGAACCTCTTTCATTTGATGAGGCACAAAATTCAAAAAATTGGTTGGCTGCAATGTAAAGTGAATATGATGCTATAATGAAGAATGATACATGGTCTTTGTGTGATTTGCCTATTGGTAAAAAGGCCATTGGATGTAAGTGGGTTTTTAAGTTGAAACGAAAGCCAGATGGCAGTGTTGATCGCTATAAGGCTAGACTTGTTGCAAAGGGTTATGCTCAAGAAAAGGGCATTGATTTTGATGAGACCTTTGCTCCCACTTGTCGTATGACTACCATTCGTAGCATTTGTGCATTGGCAGCTCATAATGGTTGGAATGTACATCAGTTGGACATAAAGACTGCGTTCTTGAATGGAGATTTGCATGAGGAGGTGTATGTATCGTAGCCTCGTGGTTTTGTGCAAAGAGGGAAGGAAAACAAAGTGTGCAGGTTAAAAAAGACTTTATATGGTTTAAAGCAAGCTCCACGAGCTTGGTATGAAAAGATACATGCATATTTGACTGCACATGGTTTTCAGAATAGTCCAACAGAAAGCACTTTCTATGCTAAACGTGTGGATGATGTGCATCTAATCATTGCTCTCTATGTCGATGACATGCTGCTCACCGGACCAAATGAAAGTCATATTGCTGATTTTAAGGCTGATTTGAATGCCTCTTTTGAGATGTCAGATTTGGGGCATTTGCATCATTATTTGGGGATACAATTTAAGCAGTGTGATGGAGGTATTGCTTTGTGTCAGACAAAGTATATTGAGACATTGTTGTGGAGATTTGGCCTTGAAGACTACAAGCCTATTGCTACTCCAATGGAGACAGGTTTGAAGTTGAGTCTTCATGATGCTGGAGATCACTTTGATGTCACACTCTATCAGACAGCTATTGGTTGCCTCATTTATGTATGCATTACGAGGCCGGACATTCAGTTTGCAGTCTCACAGGTGAGCAGGTTTATGCATAGCCCAGGGTCTCAGCATTGGAAGGCAGTTAAACGCATCTTTCGCTACTTGAGTGGCACCATACATCTTGGGTTGTTTTATCCCAAGGGGGGATCGTTGCCGCCAGATTTACATGCTTTTTCGGACTCAGATTGGGCTGGTTGGTATGACACAAGAGTGTCCACAAGTGGTTTTTGTTTCATGCTCGGTAGCTCATGCATATCTTGGTTGAGCAAGAAGCAACCTACTGTGGCCACTTCTAGTTGTGAAGCTGAGTACAGGGCAGCTTTCACAGCTATGGTTGAGTGTGTGTGGCTCAGACGGCTTATAGCTGACTTGGGTGTTGGATAGGAGTCTGCCACCTCTATCTTCACTGACAGTCAAAGCGCATTGGCAGTTGCGAGAAACCCAGTTTTTCATGCTCGCACAAAGCACATTGAGGTGCATTATCACTATGTCAGGGGAGAGACTCTCAACAGGAGAGATCAGCTTGGCCTATGTGCCAACACAGGACAACCTCGCCGATCTTTTCACAAAGGCGCTTCCTCGTGAGAAGTTCGAAGCTTTCCGCAAAGCTTTGGGCTTGCTCCCCTTTGTGGATTGATCTGCTTCGAGCATGGCACTCCCCTATACATGAGTGCCAACTCTCGTTCACACCATCACTCCTCCCAGGGGGGATTTGTTGCTACATATATAGGCAGTGATGTGTGTGAACACACTTAGGACCGCCGGGGTACTTTTTTTCTCTTTAGGAGGTTTTTTCCCCCAGCTTGTATATACGCCCATCATTCTAGGGCTAACTTATCTTTTGTACATTGACACAATCTAATACAATTAGGGTTGCAAGAAAGCACACAAAGCTTGGAGAAGAAGAAGCAAGACCAAAAATGAGTAAATGCTAACATAAGATGAAGAGTTGAAAATGTATAAGGTTTATTAGTAAAAAAATATGAGCATTATTAAAAATATGAGATATTTTGGGTGTAATGATTCCATTTTGACACATATGTAAG
The DNA here is from genome assembly GCF_041138505.1 of Cibotium barometz. NCBI lineage: Eukaryota > Viridiplantae > Streptophyta > Polypodiopsida > Cyatheales > Cibotiaceae > Cibotium > Cibotium barometz. The sequence continues at coordinate 12,407,487 of NC_141075.1, forward strand.
GAAGGGGAGTCCATTAAAGGAGGTGCATACTTCACATGCTTGAATGAGTTTTAAACTCATAAAAATTGAGATATTTTATCTCTCCTCTCTCCTAATTCAAGTCTAGTTGCAAAAAGTTAGCTCAACTGACCTAAAAATGGTCGAAAATTGACCAAACTGAGTTGGAAAATTCTAAAATCAGTTTGTTTGGTTAGGAGCTCACTTTTTCCTATAAATAGAGGCCTTCCCCTTTGTTAAAACTCAACAATGTCTAATGCATTGTTACTCTAGTCCACCCAAGCCAAGAACTATGAATTTGTTAATAATTCATTAGTTTTTGACATTTCCCTCTTCCAAAGATTGGTGGCCACTCTTGTTCAAACAAGAGTTGAACCCTCAAACCATCAAGCCAAAGGAAAGCTATCAAAGTCATTAGTAAGTTGGTGGTTCTTCTTTCTTTCAATTATTTTATGATTTTTATGGTTTTAAAAATGGTTTTTATGCTTTATGTCTTCTCTATAATGTTAGGCCTCATTACAAAAGGCATTCCCCTCTCTTCTCTAACAAAACCAACCATTCTCTATCCTAGGTGAATGGTTAAGTGATTGATGTCAAATTTTTATAATGTTTATCTCAATTAAGTGAAAAAAAAATATTTACTTTAGGATAATTTCAATATTGATTAGTTTTAAAGATGTAGAAAATTGAAAAATGGTCAGCCATACAAAGGAGATTATGGCGAAATTGTTAGAAATTAGTAAAAGAAAATTCATCTTTTTTTAATTATAAAAGAGTTACTTTTAGCATAATTGAATTTCATGCATAGAGGTATGCATAAAAGATGATTATTTTATTACAAAGTGTTACTTTTAGCATAATTGAATTTCATGCATAGATGTATGCATAAAAGATAATTATTTTATTACAAAAGTGTTACTTTTAGCATAATTGAATTTCATGCATAGAGGTATGCATAAAAGATGATTATTTTATTACAAAAGTGTTACTTTTAGCATAATTGAATTTCATGCATAGAGGTATGCATAAAAGATGATTATTTTATTACAAAAGTGTTACTTTTAGCATAATTGAATTTCATGCATAGATGTATGCATAAAAGATGATTATTTTATTACAAAAGTGTTACTTTTAGCATAATTGAATTTCATGCATAGAGGTATGCAAAAAGATGATTATTTTATTACAAAAGTGTTACTTTTAGCATAATTGAATTTCATGCATAGAGGTATGCATAAAAGATGATTATTTTATTACAAAAGTGTTACTTTTATCATAATTGAATTTCATGCATAGAGGTATGCATAAAAGTTGATTATTTTATTATAAAAGTGTTACTTTTATCACAATTGAATTTCATGCATAGAAGTATACATAAGAGTTGATTAATTTATTATAAAAGTGTTACTTTTATCATATTTGGATTTCATGCATAGAGGTATGCATAAGACTTGATTATTTTATTATAAAAGTGTTACTTTTATCACAATTGAATTTCATACATAGAAGTATGCATAAGAGTTGATTATTTTATTATAAAAGTGTTACTTTTATCATATTTGGATTTCATGCATAGAAGTATGCATAAAAGATATTCTTTTTATACTAAAAGTGTGATTTTCATCATAAATGGATTTTTATGCATAACTTAGATGCATAAGAGAAATTCTTTTATTCTAAAAGTGTAATTCCTACCAAATTGAATTTATGCATAGGAAGATGCATAAAAGATTGATTCAAAAGTGTCATTCTCATCTAAATTGAATTTATGCATAGGAAGATGCATAAAAGATTGAATTTTAATTCAAAAGTGTTATCTTCATTTAAAATGAATTTATGCATAGGAAGATGCATAAAAGATTGATTTTTACTTCGAAAGTATTAATCTCCTTAAATGGAATTTATGCATAAATAAACATGTAAAGAAATCTTATATCAAATATAAGAATTCTCTTGTATTCTATAAATAGATATGAGATGTGATAGGATGTGATAAGAGGTGTATAAGATGTGATAAGAGGTGATAAGATGCTTATGAAATAAGTTAGCAGGTGATAAGATGAATTAAGATGTGTATGAGATGAGGTAAGAAGTGTATGTGATAGGATAAGATGTATATGGGTTGTGATAGGGCAAGAATGGATGTGATGTAAAAGATTAGATGTGAATGTATATGCTTATGAAATAAGTTAGCAGGTGATAAGATGTGTATGAGATGAGGTAAGAAGTGTATGTGATAGGATAAGATGTATATGGGTTGTGATGATAGGGCAAGAATGGATGTGATGTAAAAGATTAGATGTGAAGGCATATGGGGTTATATGAATGGGAATGTGGAAATGGTGTATGTATGTGGATGTGTGAATGTGGAGATGGGAGTGTGGATGTATGAATGTGAAAATAGATGTATGCATGAAGATGTATATGCGTAGATGTGAATGTGGATGTAGATGTGGATGTATGTATGTATGTGGATGTAGATATATGAATGAGGATGTGATAATGGATGTATGCATGTAGATGTGGATATATGGATGTGAATGTGGATGTGGATGTGGATGTGGATGTATGGATGTAGATACGGATGTGGATGTATGTATGTATGTGGATGTAGATGTGGGTGTATAGATGTGAATGGGAATGTGGATGTGGTTGTATGCATGTAGATGTGGATGTATGGATGTGAATGTGAATGTGTATGTGAATTAATGTGTCGTCGCTATTCTATATGGAGGTCCTAGCAGTGGAATGGGCTCTCAATGGCCCACTTTCTTTCCTCCAATTTTTTAACTTCCTATTTAGGCCACCTGTTTGGCCCTCCACAGTCTTGCCAAAAAGTGCCCAAGAAATTTTGCGGCTCTTTGGATCATTTTTGGCTGCTTTGCATTTTTCAAATACAAATCACTTTGTAAACTTTGTTGTGATTTCATTGTTCAGAGGAATCCCCTGGTATACCTTTTGGTAAAGTAGCCGACACTCATGCAAATACTTTGGGCGAACCATGCTCAAGAGAACCTTGTTGCCTTTTCGATGTGGCTGGCATTGAAGATCAACAATCACTGACTCTCTGGAATATCCTTGTCACTGAGATGTATTGGAAACATGAAGAAGAATCAAGACTGATTGCATCAATAAGAATCATAAAAAAATCATGAAAGAATAAGCCATTTAAACTAATATTAATAGAAATACCTTACCTTGGGAAGGAGCCTTGGATGATGACTTTTTTTTTCTAGCATCATCAAGGGGTTGTGGAAGGCTTTTTTTGGCACACTTTCTCGGAGGATTTTTCATTGAGAGAGAGAGAGAGAGAGAGAGAGAGAGAGAGAGAGAGAGAGAGAGAGAGAGCTAAATCTACTATTTTGATGTTCTACACGTCCTCAAGTCCCCATAGGTGTAGCTGTGTTTGTTCTACATTCTTTTATTCTTTTTGGTTTTCCCTTTCATATAGGATGAGAATCATATGTGTTCTTGCCTAGGCTACGATACTCCCAATAGTGTTGGTGAAGGAGTACAAATGTAGAAACTCCACACCTCCCATGGTTAGACCCAACAACCCACTAGTTCTCTAATGACTTTGCATCACACACACACACACACACACACACACACACACACGTATCATATATATATGTATCTATACACACACACACACACACACACACACACACACGTATCATATATATATCTCTCAGGGGGTTCACCTAAAAATATGTAAGTATACGAGTGAGTTTAAATGAAGGGGTTTTTCAATTCAAAATTTTAAGGTAAATTTACAAAAATACATTTACAGAAGGAGTTTTTTAAATTGATTTTGAAAAAAAAACCCGTAAGTCCATAAAGAAAAAGGGGTCACTTTATTCATGAAAAATTTACAGATAAGGGGTTTTTTAAATACCTCTTGAACGCACATGATACATAGGGTTTCTTAGTAGTGCACCCCACGAGAGAGAGAGATATATATACATAGAGAGAGAGAGAGAGAGAGAGAGAGAGAGAGAGAGAGAGAGAGAGAGAGAGAGAGAGAGAGAGAGAGAGTTGGCACATGTCACACTGCTGCCCCACCAGTAAAACCACCACATAATATTTCATCATGAAGTGTTTTTTAGAGTCACATGAAGTTTTTAAAACCCCTAAAAATTCGTTCCCACATTTAAAAATGCCTCTTTTACACCCTAAAGAACTATTTGTGAAAGCCTTCCAAAAAAGAGAAAAGTGGTACCACCTATGCATGCTTTGACCTGAGAAAGTATCCGATTGGGGTGATGATGTGGCAATAGACATGGTTGAGGACATGTTAGAAGGAGCATAGAAAACCTTTTACATCCCAATTTTGCAGCCCAATGATAAAATGCACAGATGAACGACGACATGATTCCTTATACTACACAGAGGCTATAACTCCACTATTTGAGAATGTAAAGTTACACAAATTTCAACCACACTTCTCATTCTCAATTTATAGACCAAGCATAACTGGACAAATCAATCAACGAGTGATCTATAGTAGTATGTGCTACTCTTATAACATGGTTGTAGTGGCTTTAGTATCTTGATGTCTAGTAATGCTCATGATAATATTTACATATTAATTTTGTATCATTTTATTGGTTTCATTGAGGAAGTTCTTACATTGATTCTGTAGGTTATTTGCTACACACTTATCGCCATCCCACAAACAATAAGCTTCCAAAGTCACGAGTAGAGGTAAAGGCTATATTATCTCTATAATCATATTGATGCTTGCATCAATGACTATGCCCTATTTAGGAAGGACTATACCAGTGATACCAATTGTCCTAAGTGTGGTAAGCCTTGACTCAAGTAATATTCAAAGGTGCCACACAAAGTACTGTGACATTTTCCTCTTGCACCAAATTTAAGGTTCCTCTTTATGTGTTTAGAGCTTGCAGATTTGCAAATGTGGCATGCATAAAAAAGAAGCACGGATGGGAAGATTAGGATTCCTAGTGATTGTAAATCAGTGGACGTGGTTCTTTTGATGCTTCCTTTGATTCTTTGTTCTTGATTCCTTATGTGCCTTTGATGCATTTAGTGTGGATGCTTCCTTTGATGCTTTGTTCTTGATTCCTTATGTGCCTTTGATGTATTTAGTGTGGATGCCATGCTGTGTGTTGTGGTCATGTCATACACGTGTGCTTTAGACATGCTTAGGATTGTGCTATGTGCATTCATGCTTTGTTTTGTGAGATGCTTGATTTGCCGGAGGATATGTGACCCTTCCCCAATGAACTTGCCAATGTTTGATGCCATGCAGGGAGAGGGTTTCACCATGATATTGTGACAAGTCTGTCTCTATGGTAGTGTCTATACTCTCTTATAAGATTAAGCTTTGATTTTTTGTGCAATGACTGATTTCAAGCTAATGTGGATGACTTAGATGCAAACTATGCACTAAAATTAAACTAAATGGATGGAAAAATGCTCAAATTGAGTAATCCAAATGAATGCGATGAATTCGGATGTAAGAGAGAGTTTGTCATAGTGGATTTACACCCTAATTTTCTAATTTTGAATATTAGCCCGATTTCTATGAATACGACACTAATGATGGTGAGAGATAACAGAATGTGGAGATTAAAATTGAGCTTGTAGAGATGCAAGCATGGAAGGGGCTTTTAGTACAGCTTTCTTTCCCTAGTTGAGGACAAGTGGCTTGTGCTAAAAAAATAGCTCAAAACCACATAAACCGGCGGATGGATTTGCACCTCTTCCAAACGAGTGGTTTTGTGCTTTGTTTATGATGATGCATGCATTGTTAGCCATGAGCTTTGAACTATGGAGTACTTGTAAGGTAAGTACCAAGCCTACCAAAGAGCTTAGACTAATTTGAAACACACAAGGTGAATGGGCTAAATAACCAGTCCCAAAAACTCAACAAATATGGGTTATAGCGCATGATTTGACGTGTATCCTTGGAACTGTAGCTTCCCTTAGAGATGGATAATATGTGGCTAAGAGATGGATAATATGTGGGTTATAGCGCATGATTTGACGTGTATCCTTGGAACTGTAGCTTCCCTTTGAGATGGATAATATGTGGCTAAGAGGGTTTCTCTAATGTTTGTGCGGTACAAGGAGAATCAAGAAAATGAATTTTTGGCCACAAGGAGGTAATGAGGATAAGATTATGATTAGTGAGTTCATGAGTATGATTAGTGATAAAAACTTATCAATGAGGTGATGTGAATGATTTGGAGAATCTCAACAAGGAAAGGGGAGGATCTCATACCATCTTAAGATTCATGCTATCTCATGCACACAACTGTGGAGATTAGGGTTTATCTAATGATCTACTAATGACACATGATTAAGTTAATCTAGGGTGGATGGTGCCTAAGTACACTCATGATGATGAGTATGTTCAATAGGCTCAAGAATCGTTAGGTTACAAGATTAAGAATTGTACTCATAAAGAGGCTGGAGATGTGAGCAAATGATATATTTTCATTGCTTGAAATGGTTCCATTTTACATGAGGAGGCACACATTTGGGCTTGTACATCAATGTGGGATAATCCGCTTTGCTCATTTGGTTACATGCTATGCTTTGCTCTTCTTGGCTACTTATTCTCACTCACTACCTCTTCCTTGTACTCTTTTGGCATCACATTTCTCAACACACAACCATGTGACAATCTTGGTGACCCTCAAAGCTAGAAAAGTATAGCGAAATAGTGAGGAAACTTTTTATTGGCGTGTGTCGCCTCCAAGTGATAGTGCTTGAAAAGTGGCTCTTATCTCCTGTGTGCATGCCTATGGGAGTCCGGGATAATACAAGCAAGCGAGGGTGTGTTCTAGTGTAGTTCGAGAACACTTTGGCACCAACACAACTCATCTGCGAGAGTTGCCATTGCTCTTCGGGGATCTGCAAATTTATGTATGTCAATAGTAGCGAACTTGGAGGAGCTCTCAGGTTGGTAATTTTTTATGTAAGTTGTGGGTACCCCACCAACTTTTTATGTAAGTGCACATGGACCTTACATTCCATAATAATGTTTGGTCTCGTTTAACACTAGTTTTGATTTGTTGGGCGTCGAGGAAATGTGCTCCTTAGGTCTAATTTATGGTTCTTTTTAACCATACTTGTTTGGAGATGATTCTCTAACAAGTTTATCCATCTTGACTACTTGGTTAAGGGATTCATTTACCCAACTAAAACTTGCTTTATATCTGTTTACAAAATTCACCGTAGTGTGATTGAGACCAAAGTGGCACATGGTTGTTATCCCGAGTTAACAAGAAAGCATCTTTGGGTATATTAACAATAGTGTCATTGTGTCATTCAGCAATCGTTTGACACAACCAGAGTGTTATTTGCTTGGTCCATAAAGACACAAGCCCTCATGCGTGTTGTAGGATGCATACTTGCATGGGTTCACTTAGCAAGAATGTCATTCCTCCATTTGCACATGCTTTGGAGATTCTTGACAAAACTTGAGATATACCCACCATGGTTATGTGTATGCATAGGTACATGCATATAATTCTCCTGCGAATATGTAGAATGTGATGCAGTCTATAATTGCCGAGTGTATATGGATGCACATCCCTTTGTGGGTAGTTGTAGTGCTACTAAACGTATGTGCACACACTCAGATTGGATTTATGGCCATGCTACCATAAACGTTGGTGCCCGTATTGGTCTTGTGCTTGTTAGATATCTTATTTTGGGTAGGTGTGGAAGTTTATTATGCTCAGATGCAAGCGCTCATGCATGGTTTGTAGAGATTAACTGTTCTAAGATTTGTAGTGATCTTAGAGTGAGGTCCGTAGTGATCTTTCAATTGGGAGTTTACAAAAACCTAGATGTTCATGATGTTAATGGTCTAAGTTTTTGACATGACTAGGAGTTTACCAAAACCTAGATGTTCATGATGTTAATGATCTAATTGTTTGACGTGACTTGTAAAATAGAGTATGGAGCTACTCTACCCACCTTTGGAGTATGTCATTACTCCTTTCGTTTGATAGGATGGGAGTGTCCCTCTGAGAGGTCTTGCTCTAAAAGCTACCTTGTGGCTAATCTTTCAACCTTCTCTTGTTACTTCTATATTTGCTTGATCAATAGTTTGTGTAGTGGGCCATTGGGAAATTGTTGGATTGTTCTCATAAATAATCTAGGTTGAGTATCTGAGCCTATGGAACTTGATATAGTTCTTAAAATTATATCCATGTTGAACTTTGGAGCAGACCATGCATGGTTTGTCTAGTGCAAGAACCCATGGGTGCGTGGTCATCTATATGCTTGAGATTTTGTTTCTCAAGGAGAAGAAAAGAGTCAGCTTGTGTGTCACATGATCTTCATTCTCATTTGATGGTATGGGACATCAAATGTTCATGAAGATCATGGTAGTCTTGGTGGTATGGGACACCAAGGCTTATACGAATAGGTTGACCCTTTGATTGCTTGTACGCTTGTTCCATAGTGATCAAGTGTTTGGACAAGATTGAGTTTGAGACTCACTTATATAGGCTTTTTTTGGGAAGAAGTCCAACAATAGAGTTCGGAGAAGTTTTGTGTAGCAAAGCCCATTGCTTCTACGCTTGTTCTATATAGTGATAAGTGTTTGGACAAGATTGAGTTTGAGACTCACTTATATAGCCTTTTGTTGGGAACAAATCCAATGCCAGAGTTTGGAGAAGCTCTGTGTAGCATAGCCATGATTAAATACTAGTGCAGACATAGCGGTTTCTAGCTTGAGAGTGCTATAGAACCATTGGTGACTAGGAGACTATTATTGTTGGATGGTTCCAATATGTGCGGGGGGATTCCCTACAACATTTAGGGAGTGTAGAATTGTCTATATCTAGCTCGTGTTCATTCTTAAATGCGTGTTTAGTTGCTACAACATTTAGGGAGTGTAGACTTGCCTATATCCAATGATCGTGTTTATTCTTAAACGCGTGTTTGGTTACTACAATATAAATCATGGAAGTATAGAATAAATTTCATGAATTAAAAAAAAGTAAATTCTTATTTTACTTGGGATATTAAGTTTTCAGAGTTTTTGTCCTTGTAGAACCTCAGCTATAAGGAATTGGGAAATGAGTAAAGTTTTACTAGTATGAAAGGAGGGTTACTACTTGTTAAAGTGAGAAGTACTTCACTTTAGATGAGCATGGTTTCTTTTTGTTATTGGATCCAACATAGTTTTAAAAACCATGAGTGTGTTTGTTAGGAATTCTAAGCCAGAGAGCTTAGTAGAGTATCCTAATATGTCTGGCAAGGTTTAAGATGATCTCGAGAGATAGAGGTAAACCACAATATATTTGGTGTTTTCCAGAGCGAGAACATTAGAATCTTGATCTTGATACCAGTACAGAGTGCTCAGTAGTTATCTTGATCATTTTATATTTAGGCATGGTATTTTTATATGCGCTCACACTTTCAAAAACAATCACCGCTTCCCTCGCCATAGAAAGGTTTGTTGATCTCCAGAGAGATAAGTAAGAGTGAGTGCAACCATCTGTAGAATTGATGGTGGTCAAACTGAAAACCCAACGAGGTTCTAGAGCATATGCTTGTGCATAGATGAATAATCTAGTGGGAGAGGAGTACCTCTCACCTTTAAAATCTGTTCTTTTGTTGTTCATGACTAGACTTTCTCCATTTACATTGTTTTATGGGATCTAGTCTAGGTCTCCTATGGCCGTAGACCTATGCAAGGAGAAGAGTCAACAAGTTGGTAGTGTAGCAAGCTAGTGTACTCTATAAATATTTAGTAGCATAGTCTACAAATGGTTGGTAGCATAGTCTACAAACTTGAGTTCCCAAAACATCTCAAGTACATCTAACTTTTATGCTGGTGACATGTAAAAACGAAGGTATGTAGTTTGCTTTGAAGTTCTAGTGAAGAGATCATAACATGAGGTTTACTATGTATCAATAGACACTCGTTAAGTGAATGGACTAGAAAAGCTCTTAAGTGAGAACAACTATATATGCTTGCCAACAACTTTCCCCAGTTTGTTTTCACAAATGAAAACTCTTTAGAAGGAGGGGTAACGACATGCATGAGTCGCCTGTGGGGGCGGTGACAGAGCTTAACCAGACACAGAGTCCACACGCTAGAGCGTGTGGGGCGAGTGTGTTCGCAGTTTAGGGATGAGGCACCTAGGTGGGAGTACCGTGGGTGGTTGGGCTAGTGTGGGTAGGCAGGCCACTATATAAGCTCGGAAGTGTGGACACCTATCCACATTCTCTCTGTGGTTGGGTGGTGATCGAGAGCTCTCCTCCCTTTGTCATTTCAGGAGCATAACAAACGGTGCTATGTACTAATAAGACAATAGATAATATCTTTGGGTGTGGTCCGATAGATCTGCAGCCTAGTTTAAAGCCAAGCGACCTTTCTATCATGTTCCTAGGCACTTTAGCCAAACTAGTATATAAATTTTAACGAGATTTTGAGCTTCAGGCTATGGGAAAGGAGAACACAGTGGAGTTAGAGCTGGAGATGGAGCTATCATTAAGAGGGAGCTTACACATGGGAAAGGAGAACATGATGGAGCTAGATCTGTCATTAAGAGAGAGAGCTTACACATGAATAACTAAAACCAAATGGATGGATTTTGAAGTGTGCGAGATCGTGAATTTTCTAAGGACCAAGTTTTATGAGAGTGTGGTGAATAGATTCTTTTGGGAAATCAAAGAGGATGGAGAGAGATAATAAGTGGGAATGCATGCGTGTGGGATGTTCATGCTCTATGCATTCCATTATTGGATATTCAGATGTTCCTTGAGATGTAGGAGGCTCTCTTGTTTTTGTGATCCATGTATGCAGGGAAAATAGAGAAGATGCAAGAATAAGGCATACGTAGACAGTTGGGAGTGTCATACTATTGTCTCATGGTGATGGTAAAGGATCAAATGGGTGATGGTGAAGTATCATACTATTATACTCGTGGGTGAAGGCTCCAGTGATGAAGAGGGTGTTGACACCCCCATGTATGCTGGTCAGCCAGATGCCCTGATGAGTGATGCATTGTGTGTGGGAGATAACTTTACTGTTAATGTGTTAGGCAATGGGATGCAAGGTGAAGACTTTTACATTATCAAGTATTCTATGGAAAAGAAAAGAATACCTAGGGCAGGGGAAACATTCTTACTGCCATATCTTTTACCAGGCAACATTCTATGGAAAAGGAAAGAATATCTAGGGCATGGGAAACATTCTTACTGCCAGATTGCTTTACGGGATACTAGTATGAGAGAGTCCACGATGATTGAACGCAGCCAAAGTGGAGGGCCTTGCCAGTTTATCTCAACGTGGGAACCCAAATGCCACAATCTCACTTGTAGGACCACTGATGCATGAGACATTAGTTACAAAGGATGAGAGCCCCTCCACAACTAGTACCAATGTGCATCAAACACATAGTCATAACAGCATGGTAACATCATTCTACTCAACACCTTGACCAACTTTTGAGGCTATGCCAAATGTGAGGATGAATACTGATATTAACATCTCCTTGCCAGGTGGATGATAGTTTGCAAGTTTATGTTTTCTTGATGTTGTGGCTAACTAGCTATTAACTAATTACACTATACACTATACTATATATATTATATATTAATTAATACTAATTAATTAGTACTATAAATGTAAGTCTAAAAGTAATTAATTATTAAATATTAATTAGCTAATATTAGCTAATTAATTAGTACTATAAACGTAAGTCCAAAAGCAATTAACTATTAACTAATATTATTAGTTAATAGTTAATATTAACTAATACTAATTAATAAATTAGTTAACTAATACATAAGTCCAAAAGCGATTAACTAATATGTAAGTCCAAAAGTAATTAACTATTAACTAATATTATTAGTTAATAGTAGTTAATATTAACTAATACTAATTAATTAATTAGTTAACTAATACGTAAGTCCAAAAGTGATTAACTATTAACTATTAATTAGCTAATATTAACTAATATTAGCTAATTAATTAGTATTATAAACATAAGTCCAAAAGTGATTAACTATTAACTAATATTCTTAGTTAATAGTTAATATTAACTAATAGTTAATATTAACTAATACTAACTAAGTAATCGCTAATAGTTACTATTAGTTAATATTAATATTAACTAATACTAATGATAATATTAGTATTAGTTAATATTGACTATTATTATTAGTTAATAATAGTATTATTAAGTAATACTAATGATATTAATGATAAACTAATACAACTAGCATCATTGGTGTAAATGGCAGCGGGAAATCGAACACGGTGAGCGCGCAAGCTTTTTCAACTCTAAATGATGCATTTATAGATTGATTTCTGCAGGAAAAGCATTCTATTTCTAGATATAGCCATCTTCCTTCTTCAAGCTTTACGTTTCTAGCTTCTTTTAAAAATCAAGAGCTTAAAGCTTCATATGAAGAGCCAGTGGTATTGCTGCCCTAATAAGAAGAAGAAACCCTAATATTCTTCTTCTTCCCCCCTCTTCTTGTTTTTCGTCTCTCTTTTTCTCTCCCTTTTCTTCTTCTTCTTTCTCCTCCTCCTCCTTTTCGTCTCCTTCTCCCTCTTCTTCATCTTAATCCTTTTTTTCTGTAAACCCTAAATTTAAAAAAATGAAAGACAATGTTTTCTTTCTTTCTTCTTCTCTCTTTCTCTCCTCTTCTTTTCTTCTTCTTCTTCTTCTTCCTTTGCTTCTCTTAATCTAGTTGAACAAAATAGAGCTTTTTAAACTGTTTTTCTAATCTTCTAATAACAATATTAAACACTATGTACTTATTAATCTAACTAGCATGCTTCTTAAAAAAGGTATAATTTTATTTTAAAACTTAATTAACAATCCAAATACATAATCTTAGTTATACTTACAAACCCTGCTTCAAAGCCTAGATTAAATACATACTTTTTGATTTAATTTGAATAAAATTAATTTGAATAAAATTAAGAATTATGGAAAAAATCTTACCTGTTAATATGTTGAAACCTTGGTAGATGAATAAAATCTTGTTTTTTTGTTCGGCCCTTTGGTATAATCCTTTTAGGTGAAGGGATTGTGGATTCATGTTTGAAATTTTGGGGGGAAGATTCAAATTTTAAATTTTTGGTGAGAAAGTTTTGAATTTGAATTTTTTGTAGAAAAAAGGCATAGACAATAAGTTGGGAGATTTGGGCTTGAGTCCAAATCTCCATGTGAGGCTTGGAGATTTGGACTCAAGTCTAAATCTCCTTCCAATGCTATAGATTTGGACTTGAGTCCAAATCTTCCCATGAGGCTTGAAGTTTTGGACTCAAGTCCAAATCTCCTTCCAATGCTATAGATTTGGACTTGAGTCCAAATCTTTCCATGAGGCTTCATATTTGGACTTGGGTCCAAATCTCCCTATAATGCCTGTGTACATTTGTACTATTGTCCAAATCTTCAGTGAGGCTTAAAAGATTTGGACTTGACTCCAAATCTCCCTCTAAGACTTGGAGATTTTAACTCTAGTCCTTATCACCTTTCGATGCTTAAAGATTTGGACTTGAATCCAAATCTTCCCATCATGCTTAAGAATTAGACTTGGGTCCAAATAGATTTGGATATGATAGGGATTTGAACTCAACTCCCAATATCCTTCCAATTTCTATAAACTGGGTCTTAAGTCCAAATATCCTTCCAATTTCTATAGATTTTGACTTAAGTTATCTTCCCTAAAGATTTGGACTTAAGTCCAAATCTCTGCATGTTCCCTAAAGATTTGGACTTGAGTCTAAATCTTCCCATGAGACTTAAACCCAGATCCAGCTATGGATGAACGAAAAAGTTACTACAAGACCAGGGAATCAAGGATTATTATAAATTGTCCACCTAAAGAATGTGTTGAAATATCATTGATGGCAAACTTGGAATCACAGAATATTATGAGGCAATCAGCCTATATAGATATTCTAAAACAACGGGGCTGAACGTCTCCTCATAATCTATGCCATAAGTTTGAGCATAACCTTTGGCAACCAATCCTTCTTTATACCTGCTAGTACTTCCATCTAAGTTGTGCTTTATTTTGTACACTCACTTGCATCCAATAGCCTTCTTGTCCTCAGGCAATGACACCCAGTCCGAAGTCTCATTTGCTTCCAATGCAGGCATTTCTTTATCCATGGCTTTCTCCCAATCTACATTCCCAACAACTTCTTCAAGATATGTGGGTTCAACATGCACAACTTTAGCCATATATGCATAATGCTGAGCCACATAACCATCCTATGTCAGTCTCTCAATAGGTTTTCTAAATCTCCCGGACCTGTGTTGTCCATGATCACTACCTAGCGTTTTTGTAACTTCTCTTGCAATTCCTTGTAACATAATTGTTGCAATTCCTTGCAACATAATTGTTGGAATCCCCAGCTCATCATCAAGACTCTACTCTGAGCCACTAGACTCTTCATCAACAAAAGAATGCTCTGCACAAATGTGAGGCATCCCAAGAGGCTCACCAACCTTCTCTTTGTCTTTACTTGATGTACCAACTTCATTTTAGGGACTCGTGTTTTGACACAGCCTGCCACTCCATGGTCTATCAACAAAACCCAACACAAGAAGACTCTATAGGTCCACTCAATGATTGTGATTGCTGACTTGCATTCTGTGCAATCACACTCCGAATTACATAAGTCCCAATAGCTTCTTTTTTAGCAACATACAAGCTACTCATTTCATCAAACACAACATCCTGCTTACCCTCAACTCACGTGTAGTATGGTTATAGCATCAATATCTCTTTTTCTCAAGGGAATATCCAATAAACACACATTCTTTTGCTTTTGGATCTAGCTTCGTACGCAACTCATATGGCACATGCACATAGGCAATGCATCCAAAAACTTTCAAGTTCTTGCCAATGAATTTCTCCTGTATGGCTACAATCAAAGTCTTGTTCATGATATAAATTGCTATAGAAATAGCTTTAACCCAGTAACTATGTGGCATATTCTTCTCTGTCACATCAATGCTTGATCTTTCTCTGTAATGTGCATGTTTTTTTACTCAACAACCCCATTTTGGTACACAGTGTATCTACATGTAAACTGTCTCTTAATGCCATTCTTTCGAAAAAAATCAGAGAACTCATTGGAGAAGTACTCTCCTCCTCCATCTGATCTTAGGCACTTCACACGCTTTCCTGTATGCTTTTCATCCCATCTTTCTAAAATTCTTAAAATGGGTGAAAACTTCACTCTTCTCCTTCATGAAATACACCCACACTTTCCTCTTGTGGTCATCAATGAATGCTACATAATACTTACAGCCACCCCATAGACATAGTTTTCGCAGGACCTCATACATCTAAATGCACATCTAGTACATTCCTTCTATCATGTGGGAATACATGCTTTGTCTGCATTCCAAATTTGACATGCTTCATATACTTTTGCATATCATCAACCTTAAACTTAGGCAGTTGTCTGTATCTACAACAACTCATGATCCTTGTGCAAACATTGTAGCTATCACTTCACGCATATTTACATCTAGTGTAAGCATTCTTCCCACTCTATTCCCTACAACCAACCTGAACTTATCTTTAAAGTCTTCGACATAACAATCATCAGGGTTAAAGTGCACCAGCAACCCCTGCTCAATCATCTGGCCAATAGAAATCAGATTCTTTGTCGAATTTAAAATGTGAAGTACATTTGCCAAGTACTTCACCTTACCATCCTACATAGACAATGGCACATTTCCAACATGGGCAATTGGATGAGCAGTATCATGCCCTGTTTCAACAAAACCTAACTTTTTCATGATATTTCATATCCTTGAACCACTCGCCATGATTGGTCATGTAGTTAAAAGCACCTGAATCCACATACCATGTATCATCATTTCATGCAAACACATCATTTCCCAACACAAAATTAAACACATGCTGCATAACAAATAACTTTTCATTATCCTCATTACTTCTGCTAGAGGAAACATAGTTGTTTTGCTGCACTTTTCCATTTCTCAAGTCACTGTAAATTCTTAGCCTTGCCACAATAAAACATCCTTTTGTATCATTTTGCTGCCTTTTTCCAATTTCCATGACCTCTTTGACTCCCCCTATCTCTGAACTGGTCTCTTCCACTTGTGTGTTGTGATTCATGGAACTATTGTTGTTGACTATAATTTTGATTACCTGTTTGGCCACCACCTTGGCACAGCCTCGACCTCTACCTCATCCTCTACCTGCACATGTGTAAAAGACATGTTGCTCTGAATTGCCTTTGTTTTGTGAATATTGGTCTTCACCCAAAATCTTTTCTTCAATGATCAGCATTGACACCAAATCTATAAAGTTGGGAATGTTCTCTCCCGAGTCTGAATAGATGTCTTGAATACCTTGTATTGTGGTCCGAGACTGCATAGACATACTTCCACCTTATCATCATCAATAATAGAAACACCAAAAATAGATGCAAGGGATCCACAATGCTCTTGATCTTCAAGGCATAGTCATTCACACACATGTTTTTGTTCTCCATAGTATAAGCTCATTCTTCAACTGAATCTTTCATGTCTTGGTGTTAGTTTCATACAACTTCACCAAGGTGTCCCATGCCTCCTTGGGTGACTTTCTTGGAATCCTACATACATCCAATCATGGTGTCCTATATACTAATAGAAAGCTAATGCATGACTTTCCTTGCTGCTTGATTCCAATCCTTGTATTCTTTTATATATGCAGAGCAGTTGGATTAATCTTAGGTACTAGTGCCTTCTTATGTTCACCTTAAATGTAGTCCCAGTAGAATTTTCTCATAAAAAAAGCATGGAAGTTATTCTTGTCAAGTTTCTTTGCAACAATCTGGTTAATTCCATCTTTTAACATCTTGTCTACAACACAAATTCATAAAAAATAGCACTCTTGTTTGACCTACACAAACTGTCGTATTCTCTCCAAGTTGTACTATACTGCACCCAAACTATCACAACCAGTGACCTCAATGTGCATACATACACCCAATGACACCTGTAAGACCTCTTTACAATACACAGATATTTTAATGAGAATAACTCTTTTGATATAAAAATAGATTTCTCGTATTTGCTTCGAATCCGCCTCAAGTTCCTTGGGTTATTGGATCATCTTGTTTGTGGCTACTCTTGTTGGTCTCCATCGTTCAGGCCGGATATCCACTAGTTCATCATTGTTGAAGCACACATTGCCACTAATTAGATGTTCCAATCGCTCCACCAGAAATATTTTCCATTTTCTTATATGATCATTGCAAATTCTTCAACGTTGAGCCACTTGGTATTTGCAAAGTACATGGGCAAAGTGTCTTCTCCTCCAAATCAACAAAATTTGAGGGTGTGGCGTCATCCATGGTTTCCATATTGATTTGCAAAATGGGAACAGATGTTTATTTTTGGAGGAAAATTCTCCCTTAAGTATTTGTGGAGGGTGGTGGTCGGTGATAGGTAATTTGAAATGTCAGGGACACGCAAGATCTGGAAAGATTTTGAATTTGAATGAAAAGTAGCTACTGTCAAAATAAGCATCGAAAAGGTCATCGAAATATCTGTCGAAAAGAGCGTGGGAATTTTGTTTTTTTGACTCTTATTTTCACACTATTTCCCACGTATTTTTGACATCTTTTTCCACTCTGATTTTGACGCATATATCGGTGGCATAGGTATTTACAGTAAAATAGAACCTCTCTTTTTTTTTTACGTTTTTCTTTCGTGCGTGTGTGTTTTGCTTCCTCACCAGGTATGCCTCCTTTTCCCTCACTCCCATCTCCTCTTGGTTACATGTACATGTGATGTAAAATGTCTGTGTGTGTAATTATGAGTAATTTTGTTGTTTTTTTCCTTTCTCATTTGTTTTGCAGGTACTTTCTCTCTCCCAAGCTCTTCTCCAGCTCCTTCTTTGCCCTCCCTCCCCTCCCCTGCCCTCCCCTCTCCTCTCCTCTTGGTTGTTAAATTGGTGTGTGTGTGTGTGTTGAAGAATAAACCTCCTTGTGTATCCATGCTATTCGCACTTTTAGGGTTTTGTATTACTAATTCTTTTCTCAAATTTTTGTTTTGTTTGGTAGGTCTTCTAATCCTCTTAACTTCACCAAAAAGAGGTAAATTTCTTTCTCTCTTTCCTCTCTTTTTGATTTTGTATGTATGCATTAGGTTCTTAGGGCTTTTGTATGTATGCATTACTAATCCTTTCCTCACCCTTTTGTTGGTTCTGTAAGTCTTCTAATCTTCTCTTTCAACATCACCAAAAAGAGGTAAGTGCTTTCTTCTCTTTCCTATCTTTTTATCCTCTCTTTACTCTATTTTTATCTACCAAAAAGAGGGGTTTTGTGTTGTAGGTCCTCTATGCATAGAGCTTAATGCACATGCATAGAGCTCTAATCATAGAGCTTAATCTATGCATTAAGCTCTATTCGTATAGCTTAATGCATAGATTAAGCTCTATGCATGCATTCATAATGTATAGAGATATATGCATAGATTAAGCTCTATACATAGAGCTCTTTGCATGGATTAAGCTCTATGCATAGATCTTAATGCATGCATAGAGCTTAATCTATGCATGCATTAAGCTCTATGCATGCATGCTTAATGCATAGTGCTGTGGTACGGTTTAGTTTAGGATGGCATGGCTTGCAGAGTGCTTTATGCAAAAGCCTCATGCATAAGCTTTATGCATAAGCTTTATGTATAAGGCCTCATGCATAGCTTTATGCTTAAAGCTTAATGCATACGGCCTCATGCATAGCTTTATGCTTAAAGCTTAATGCATAAGGCCTCATGCATGCTTTATGCATAAGATTTAGCATAGCTTGCATAAGGCTTGCATAGTAGCATAGTTTGCGTAAGGCATGCATAAGGTTTAGCAAATCTTGCATGAGATTTTGTATGTATGCATTACTAATCCTTTCCTCACCCTTTTGTTGGTTTTTTAGGTCCTCTAATCCTCTCTTTCAACATCACGAAAAAGAGGTAAGTGCTTTTCTATCTTTTCGCTATTATTATTGCACCCTTGGGTGTGTTGGGGATTTGTTTTATAGATTTACGCATAAGCATTATTCATAATGCTCATTCATGCTTTATGCATAAGCCTCATGCATGCTTTATGCATAAGGCCTCATGCATAGTTTTATGCTTAAGGTCTCATGCTTAAGGCCTTATGCATAGTGCTTTATGCATAAGCCTCATGCATAGCTTTATGTATAAGGCCTCATGCATAGCTTTATGCATAAGGCCTCATGCATAGCTTTATGCATAGGCTTTATGCATAAGGCCTCATGCATAGTTTTATGCTTAAGAACTCATGCTTAAGGCCTTATGCATAGTGCTTTATGCATAAGCCTCATGCATAGCTTTATGTATAAGGCCTCATGCATAGGCCTCATGTATAAGGTCTCATACATAGCTTTATGCATAAGGCCTCATGCATAGTTTTATGCTTAAGGCCTCATGTTTAAGGCCTTATGCATAGTGCTTTATGCATAAGCCTCATGCATAGTTTTATGTATAAGGCCTCATGCATAAGGCCTCATGCTTAAGGCCTCATGCATAGCTTTATGCATAAGGCCTCATGCATAAATGAATGAATGTTGAGGGATAATTCATGTGTATGCTCTTATTAAAGTGTCCATGTGGGCTTTGTTATGTGTGTATAAAAACATGTCTCGCACTCCAGATGAGACACCGGCTTACTCTCCATCCCTCTCTCCATATGGCATATCGCGTGACCAGTTTATGGGTTTTTTGGCATAAGCCACGCTCGAGCAAAGAGCGATGGTACAAACATATTTTGGAAGAGGGGCGGGCACTTCGGCCGCACCATCGGCAAGCACCACCACCGCTAACCCTAGTTCACCTATAGAAACCCCACAAAGAGCCACTACTAGAATCCCTCCCTCTAGGTCGCTCGTCCACTCACAGGAGGACAACGCTCGAGTAGTGGAGGTGGAGGTGGTTGTTGTCCAAGTGGGGGCACGGATGGGTCTATGCCCTTCCCCATCTAGTGCCAGAAGCACTCCACGCTCGCAATCATTGTGATGTTTCGACACACAGCCCACACTTGTCTCGCTGATGGAGAAAACTTTTACACAATTGTCAATGGCAATGTGGTTTCGGATAATGTCGGGCAAGAGATGAAGAGCCGCATCTGCGAGCTTTGCCACATTGTCTTTGCAAATGACTTTATGACTTTATGGCCAAAGGTGGATAAAGACAAGAAAGATAGAGTCATAAATCAAATCAAGGAAGCCGGCCAGCAGTAGTGATGTCATCCCCATAAGGTGGATAAAGGACCACATGGTGGACGTCATGAAACATTGGCGGGGAGATGTGACTAGGAGAGTGAAGGCAGGGGGTGAGAAGCCTTGGTACACGAGCACTCGAGGTTTGTAATGAGGAGAAGCAAAAGCATGCTCGAAATCCCCAACCTTACAAGCAACAAGAGGATGCAGCCAAAGCCCGAATGGAGAGCGTAGGAAGCTCTCACCTTGGACGCGGCAGTTGGGATGCATTCCATGTCTACTTTATAAGTATCAACATTTATCTTGTATGTTTCATTTGATGTTATGTCTACTTTGTAAGTATCAACATTTATCTTGTATGTTTCATTTGATGTTATGTCTACTTTGTAAGTATCAACGCTTATCTTATTGTTTTGGTACTTTTAGAATCAAGTGGTTGGCCGGTCGGGAGAAGAGGAGGAAATTGCTCACCGCCATAACATATACTTTCTTTTGGAGAAGCTTGAGCGAGAAGTTGCCAACCTCAATTGGGAGCGCATTGCAAATATGGTAAGTGCGGCAAGCCTTAACCTTATGATTTGTATACTTGCTTTGCCTTGTCATGTTAGATCATTGTTTTGGTATACCAAAAAAAGCGCCTTGTATGGTCTTTGCATGGACCAATGCGTGATCTTGAGTGAGGGCTCTGTATAGAGTGGCCTTGCCCATGTCTTTCCCCTTGTACATACACATTTTGGTCAGCTCACATCTTTGTTTGAACTTGTATAGATTGTATGAAAATTTTGGCTTATCTTGTCAGAGCTTGATATGTAAATTTCAAATTTGGCTTATCTCGTCAGAGCTTGATATGTAATTTTCACATCTTGCAATATAACTTAGCCATTGTTTGCACTTGTGTGAATTGTGTACTTACTTTGTAATGTCAAAAATGCTATGGCACTCTCTCGAACTTTTTCAACAAATTCACTTCGTTCTTCACATCAGAGTATAGTTACCTTTGGTAATCTATAAATTTGGCATAATGGTGCATCCAGCTACAAGACTATAGCTGGATGCACCATTATGCCAAAAAAAATTTAATACCTGTACACGCGTCAAAATAACCGTCGAAAGATTCCTACATCTGTCAAAAATAGCGTCGAAAGTTTTCTACATCCGTCGAAAATAGTGTCTAAATGATAGTCCAAATAAGTGTCGAAATGCCAATTGAAATTGCAGTCAAAATAACCGTCAAAATAGGAGTCGAAATAATCATGAAAAGAGCATCGAAAAATGGGTGGTAAAATTACTTTTTTCGACTCTTTTTTCGACACTTATTTCGGTGCCTATTTTGACGTTTCCATTTTGACGTTTTTTTGGACGGGTATTTGGATGTTTAGAGGATTTTAAACTTAGTTCTAAAGCATGGATAATGGCCTCGCCTCTTGTAGTGTTGATTATTCTTATGGTTAACAATTTCAACAAATTATGCAACTCTCTATAACGAATACACAACCTCTATACTAAAGAAGGTGATGTTTGACAAACATCATCAAGTTCTCCCTCCTTCACATCCCAAGTATGTACCACATGATGTCTCACCACTTGTGAGATGAGAGGTAGAGATTAGTTTGAGGTATGGAAAAATACCCTGAATCCACCACCCGATGGGATGTCTAGACACTCAATCTTCTTTAGACTTCCATATAAGTGTGAGTTGAAGATCAATACTCTCTTAGATCCCATGCAAAACTTCAAGAATATGGCAACAAATATTGGGACCATTTAATTGGTAAAATTGATACAAAGGGTGCAAGGGATGACTTACAAAACATTGGACGCCTTCAAAGTTCATGACCGAGGCACCATGGGTATTAACCAAGAAGGAGCACAATAAGGTGAAAAGTGTGATTGCCTCTTTTCATACACCAACGGGAGTAACACATTCATTGAAGGGTGCCTTGACAAAGATCAAAAAGAAAGGAGAGGAACAATAATATGGCCTTAAGTCACACGATTGGAAAATGATATTGCAAGTATATAAATATTCGCTTATTCATTTTCTCTTTATGGTACATAATTTATAGGCTCATATACTAACTTCCATTTTTTCTATGCATATTTTATTCTTCCAACTGATATAGTTGGTTGTGGAGACAAGAACATGAGAGAGGCTATTTACAAAGTGGGAAGCTTGGTGAGGTATGAATCTTCTCTTCAATTCACTAGCTAAGTTATATTTAATATTTGGTATTCTCATGCAATCACAAGTTATGTATAATAAATAGTACACGTGATTACTATGTAAGTAGGTACATATCCTTAAAGGATATAGATCCTACATCCATTGAGATTCCTCATGTGAATGCTATTGAGGAAGTGTGTATGATTGAGGAAAACTTTCCTAGAACAATTCTCACTAGCCAATTGCATCTTGTGGTGCATTTGGTTAATGAAGTGACACTTTGCGGTGCTGTTCATGTTCAATGGATGTTTTTTCTGAAAGGTTCATGAAAACCTTAAAGGACTTTGTGAGACAAAGAGCAAGTCCAGAAGCAAGCATGGCATAGGGATGGTTGATGCAAGAGTCTCTTGTGTATATCTCAAAATATATCTCTTGCATATAGATCCTTCCATGCCACGATTGTGGAGTAATGAGGAGGATGACTAACTAATCATGTACCATAAGGAAAAGGAAGGCAACAAACATTAGATGAAGCATTATGCTAAAGGGTGAATACATTCTGCATTCTAAATAGTCCCATCATGGAGAAGTTGATTTGGAGATACAAGGATGAAATAAATAGACAAAAGGATGAGAGAAGAGCTTTCAAAAGAGAAAATAGACACTTGCCATTCCCATCCACCAGCCTAGAACCTCTACCAAATGTGATCATATAGAATGAATTTGTATGGCAATATTGATGGCATCAAAAAATGGAGAGATGATCACAAGAGAAAAGCATGAGTATGCACGAGGATGTGACCCTCAAGTAAGTAGGTGACTTAGCCTACAAGCTTCTTTTATCTCCTCATCTCAAAATTCTTAATGCCTTCTATAGAAATATGTGCCAAACCCAAATCATGGAAAGACGGTAAAACTTCAGTGGGCAAGTTACCGTTGGCTTCTAAGTTACGCTAGCTCCTTCCTTTATATATAAGTCGTAACTTTTACCTGTCGTAGCTCACAATAATCTTACTTCCATCGATCTCCCTTCTTCTTAATCTCCTTCATGGCTTGGCAACAGGAATTAGTTTTATCCATGATGATTTCTCACCTTCAAGACGCAAGAGAGCCTATGAAGAAAGATTTTATAGAACAGTATGAGCGGTCACTTTTTCCTCACCTAGGAACTTTTGTAGCTTAGACCAAATGGCGGAGTTATCAAAACATAACTAGGGTAACACCCTGGGGTCAGCAGCACTTTCGTAACAATGTCTGCTTGGCCATGGTTATTGAAGCTTTGGGTTTGGGTCCCCGATACTACTGCATCATGAGATCAAGGCATCTTGGGTTTTCTGAACGGGTCTTCTTACTGGCATGTTTTCTTCTGCATCAGAAGATATGCCTTTACCCCGTTTTTGGCTTGCCTCTCAAAGGTCCTTTCGTTACATCACCTCATACCACTGAGATAGGTGCGGCAATAACCAGCAGAATCATTCCCATAGATGAGTTAGAGAGAGAATATTCAGATTATGAAATTTTTTGGATAGAAAAATAACTCATCTTATTAAAATAAGTTTCCCTGAAACAGAAATTCAAAAAGAATTTTCCAATGTGAAATTGGAATTAATTGGAAATGGGTATAAAGGACCTTAGTCTAAGGGTCTATATTTTAAGAAATTTTTGGATTATGGTCCAATTAAGGTTCCTATGGGCCAATAGCATCAATCCATGTGTAGGGAGGAGATAAATCCAATTTGTAAAAGAAGAGTATCCAAAAATGAGTAAATGCTCACATAAGATGAAGAGTTGAAAATGTACAAGGTTATAGAAGTGTTATTATAAAAGTATTACAGAAAAAAAATGATTATTATAGAAGTGTTACTTTTATCACAATCGAAATTCTTGCATAGAGGTATGCATAGAAGATGAGTTAAGATGTGTATGGGATGAGGTAAGAAGTGTATGTGATGGGATAAGATGTATATGAGATGAGTTAGGATGTGATAAGATGAGTTAGGATGTGATAAGATGTATATGAGATGAGTTAGGATGTGATAAGATGAGTTAGGATGTGATAAGGGGTGTATGAGATGTGATAAGATGTGATAAGATGCATATGAGATAAGTTAGGATGTGATAAGAAGAGTTAAGATGTGATAAGATGTGTATGAGATGAGATAAGAAGTGTATGTGATGAGATAAGATGAATATGGGTTGTGATAGGGTGAGAATGGATGTGATGAAAAAGAATAGATGAGAAGGTGTATGGGGTTATATGAATGGGAATGAGGAAATGGATGTATGTATGTATGGATGTATGCATGTAGATGTGAATGTATGCATGTGGATGTGTATGTATGGATGTATGTATGTGGATGTGGATGTATAAATAAGGATGTGAAAATGGATGTATGCATGGATGTGTATGAAGAATAATGAAGGTGAATGTGTATGGGAAATAATGTGTCGTTGTTGATATGAATGAATGGATGAGAATGAGTACATATGAAGGGAATGTGGAATAAGTAATGTGGATTGAGGAGGGATAATGTGGAAAGACGGAATTCGATATAGAAACTGTATTTTGTGACTGTTTGTAAATGCTATTTGTAAATGACTGTTTTATGTCAAGAATGCTGGGAAAGCATTTTGACCATCTTGTGATTAAGGTCGTGGAGATAAGTTGCAACTGCTGACGGAGAGTCAATGGAGGACGTCTCGCGTAGCAAGGTCGGCCGAGGTCTTGACCAGCCTCGGTGCGATTAAAATGGTGAGCTTCCGGTACGGTGGATGAGGGGCCAAGGAAGCGGCCTATGAGTGAAGCGCTAGGTCACTTGCGAAGGATCCTAGAGGGTGCTGACCATACGGTGCTCGGGCTCTGGGTCACCCAGGATACCCACGCGTGCGTCGAGGAAGATATTGGAACAAGGAGTAAGAGTTGTTTTCTGAAATCGGGCATGGATCTGGTTGATTGACCTTGCTGGTCTTCAATGGATGAGTCCATGGCTCTTTATATGGATCTGTTGGTTGATCTTGCTGATCTTCAACGAGAGTCCATCTTGATAAGTGATTATATTGCCGAGTATTATGGGCTAGGAACTATTGAACAGCCCCTGGACAGGTGGTGAGCGTTCTAGTTGCCAATGATGCCATAGATACTCTGATGAAAGAATGATGAGAAATTAAGAATCAATGGGATAAATTGGAAGATGGTGATCAATGATACTATGGTTTTATTAAAGGATTGTTTTAAAACTGGTTGAATCTGTGAAAAGGCAATTTCATATTGGGTGTGTAAGTGGTGTGACTAGTTTTATTTTTGCATGAACTTCCGGCTAGGGGGCCTTGGAACTCTTTTCCTTGGTACCCGGGACAAAACCTAACCAAATTCTTATTTGGATCCCATCACTACAGTGGTGGTTGGGCGGTTGGCTAACCCATGGGACTGGATGGGGTTAGGCTGGACTGATGGATCCGTAAATCGAGACTCAAATTCTGTTACTACGATAAATAAAGTAAATCCCGGATAGTAATTGTTCTATGGATAGGAATCAATGGCTGTGCCTCTTGATGGGGAAAAAAGCATTGATCCCAATGATCCAAGTGCAAGTTTCTTCCTTGATCTGACCAAGTATCTTTATAGATGCAGTCGGATCTGTTTGATCAGTAAGGGTTTGACTACGTTAGAGTAAAAGTTTTTCTGGTGGAATCACCTGTGCTTTTCGGTAAAGGAAGTTTTTCCGGGTTTGGTTTTGGAATAACCGATGGATTAGTCGCTTATCCGGATATCCGTGGGTGAGGCCCCGAATGTGGGACCCCTGTCCCGCACGAGAAGTGCTACTTCCGCTGCCAGTATCCTGAATTCGTTGCTCGGTGGGAACAGGGATCTCACAGTACCCGGGACAAAACCTAATTAAGTTCTTAATTGGATCCCATCACTACAGTGGTTGGGAGGTTGGCTAACCCATGTGAATGGATGGGGTTAGGCTGGACTGATGGATCCGTAAATCGAGATTTAATTTCTATTATTACGATAGATGAAGTAAATCTCGGATAGTAATTGTTCTATGGATAGGAATCAACGGCTGTGCCTCTTAATGGGGAAAAAAGCATTGATCCTAATGATCCAAGTGCAAGTTTCTTCCTTGATCTGACCAAGTACTGTTAGAGGTGCAACCGGATCAGTTTTATCAGTAATGATCTTGACTACGTTAGAGTAAAGAGTTATCCTGGTGGAATCGTCCGTGCTTTCCGGGTAAAGAAAGTTTTTTCGGTTTCGGTTTTGGATAAACCGACGGATTAGTCTCTTGTCCGGATATCCGTGGGCGAGGCCCCGAGTGTGGGACTCCTGCCCCGCGCACGATGTGCTACTTCCGCTGCTAGTACCCCGAATCCGTTGCGCGGTGGGAACAGGGATCCCACAGTTGGTATCAGAGCCGG
The DNA here is from genome assembly GCF_041138505.1 of Cibotium barometz. Classification (NCBI taxonomy): domain Eukaryota; kingdom Viridiplantae; phylum Streptophyta; class Polypodiopsida; order Cyatheales; family Cibotiaceae; genus Cibotium; species Cibotium barometz. The sequence continues at coordinate 12,434,297 of NC_141075.1, forward strand.
TTTAAAACTAATACATATAAGCAAATTCTTATCATAAATTGATAATAAAAATTCAGAAAAAGCATTTTTCATAATGTATTTTCATTCCGTAAGCCTCTTTAATGAATAATTTTTAATCAAAGAATTTTTTTTATAGATGGAAGTTTCCTACTTATTTGGTATTCCTGACCTCACCCAGTCTCAAGATATGACTGCGTTCGCCTTCGAACATCTCATCTCTTCCGCTTCAACTCAAACAAGCCAAGCAAGACTCGCACGCCATTTCGCGGATTTATATTTTCCTACCCTAGCGGAGAGAATACAGCATAAGTGGTTTGCAGGGCAATATGTCCACGCCCCTTGCGACCGTCGTACAATGCTGTGGCAGAATCTCTCATTGACTATGATCCTGTTAAAGCTGAAAATTGTGCGTGGTGTCATTCTATATCATTCGACGTCTCAAAATTTCAGACTTTCATGTCGAATTTATAGACTTCTTAGTCGATTTATCCCTAAGGAGAAAATAATAGCCCCCTTCGCAGTTAGAGAACTTATGTAACAGGGCATGACTATGGCCCAGTACGGTCCTCTTATATGTCTTCCGAGGAGATTTTGAACTCAGAGCCGAGTTGCTCTATGTACATATTGCAACTTTTATATAAATAAAGAAACGTTTTCCGATGAAAAAATTCCTGTTGGATAAATATGGCGGACGATCTGCTTTGCTGATAAAGAAAAAAGAAAGAAAAAAAAAATCCTGTTATCGGACATATGTCATAGATCTCCATTAAGATCTTGTCTTGTATAAGAAATTGTTTTCCGAACTCTTAAGTCTTAGGATCTCGTGAATAATATCAAAATAAAAATTTAATAATATATAAATTTTGGCAGAATCATGAGACGAGGAAACCGTGGTCGTAAGCCAGACCCTGTCTCTGAAGATGACGAGCTTGACCTTGATGTTCGCAAGGCTCTTCATATAGGACTTAGCCAGGACCCTTCAAAGGAGAAGGGGAGAACCTGGGCGAGGCTGTGGAGAAATGGGTGGAAGCCTTGGAAGAGTATTTTGACGTCACACGATACAATCATCAGAGCAATTGGCTAATAAAGATCAACTGAGAAGCCAAATATGTCAAAAATTTATCAAGAAACACAAAAAGGTTGTAATTGTGTGATATAATTCATACAATTTGATATTCAAACTGAAAAATCCGTAATTTAGTAATTAGGTTTTCAGATGGAAGTACCGCAATTGTATGGAACCCTGACTTGCTTGAGGCCTAGACATAATGGTATCTATCTTATAGTTCCAAGTATCATGACTACCGTATATACCGAGAGTATAACTGTAGCTCTTTACTGACAGTATATACGAGTAAATCCAAGACTTGAAATTATAAGAGTTAATGCTATCCAGATGATGATTTCGAATGTGGTTGATATGATTTTTAATTCTGTTTGAGAATTGATGATTTGATTTGGATTCTGATTGAAAAATGATGATTTTTGAAATTTAGTTGAAATATAATAACCTGAGCGAAACCACAATGAGGATGAATGGGACGAGTCCCTGTGATGATACTCATAACTAGAATGATGATAATGATTTCAGCAAATCACTATGAGATTAGTGGATTGTGCTGTCAAATTGCTACTGTTAACACTTGTTACGGTAGATCAAGTTAAGGGATGACAAATTGATAACTTACTTAACTGAAATTCCCGTGGAGGAATGTTCAGAAGGAAATTTTTCGGTCTAATGGACCATTATCGTAGGAATGATATGATCTAAATGAATTATTATTTAATGATGAGTTCTATATAAGGAATATTTATCCCAGTATTCTGTTGGGTTGACCAAAATCTAAAGAACCCAGAATAAATTGGATCTTAAGAAAAAGAGTTGTCCTCTACTTTGCGAGATGAGGACATCTCGCACCTTTTTAAGTGGGGTAGAAGTTTGTAAGATTCCTCCCCCCAGCCTTCGAGGTATACAGGAGTAAGAATCTCCTTTTCTGATCTTATAATTATTCCCTCTCTAAATAAAAGAAAGATTTTGTTTAAAAAGGGAAGACACTTTACCCAGAATACCTTCTCAGGAGCCCACCTGTTTCAAAGATTCAGAACGATGAATTCAGAAGTGAGAACCGGTGTTTTGGATGCCAAGGTTTTGACCATCAGTTAAAAGACTGCCCGACTCCTACCATGAAAAGGGCTCAGAGAAGTCTAGAACCCAAATTCAGAGACCAATTCCTTCATACCAATCTAATCAGGGTCCGTCTCGAACAAGATTGCTTAACTCCATTAACTAGGTCCGACCCATTGATTAGGGTCGAGATGACCAGTCAAATGCTTGGCAACTTAGAGCAAAAGATGTAGGCAATTCATAAAGATATAAACGCTGCCTAGGATCGACAGAGACAATATACAGATAAGAAGAGGACAATCAGAGAATTCAAAGAAGCAGTTATAGTCTTCATTTGAATACGGACCAAAAGAATTTCTTTATCTCTAGGGGAGTATAAGTAGTTATCCCCCAGATATTATGGACCAAAAAAAGTAGGTGACTTAGCCTACGAACTTCTTTTATCTCTTCATCTCAAAGTTCTTAATGCCTTCTATAGAAAAATGTGCCAGACCCAAATCATGGAAAGACGGTAAAACTTCAGTGGCAAGATACCGTTGGCTTCTAAGTTACGCTAGCTCCTTCCTTTATATAAGTCGTAACTTTTACTTGTCGCTCACAGTAATCTTACTTCCATCGATCTCCCTTCTTCTTAATCTCCTTCATGGCTTGGCAACAGGAATTAGTTTTATCCATGATGATTTCTCACCTTCAAGATGCAAGCGAGTCTGTGAAGAAGGATTTTATAGAACAGTATGAGCGCTCACTTTTTCCTCACTTGGGAACTTCTGTAGCTCAGACCAAATGGCGGACCTATCAAGACATAACTAGGGTAACACCTTGGGGTCAGCAGCACTTTCGTAACAATGTCCGCTTGGCCATGGTTATTGAAGCCTTGGGTTTGGGTCCCCGATACTACTGCATCATGAGATTAAGACATCTTGGGTTTTCTGAGCGGGTCTTCTTACTGGTGTGTTTTCTTCCTCATCAGAAGATATGCCTTTACCCCCTTTTTGGCTTGCCTCTCAGAGGTCCTTTTGTTAGATCACCTCATACCACTGAGATAGGTGCGGCAATAACCAACAGAATTATTCCCATAGATGAGTTACCTTATACGTGCGGAGCTTGTGAGTGCTGCTTTTGTGATCATATGATGGACGGGCTTATGGAAGTGTAAAGAGTTCTTCTATTCTTACTGTATATGTTTCAAGAATGAATCAAGTTTAAATCTTGTTCTTGTCTTGACCCTTACTCTCTTTCAGACTTTTCTTGGTGGTTAATCTTAATTAAAAAAATTTCTCTGTCTCATATTCATGTATCTTGCGAAATTATCCCAGTTTGCGAGATGAGGGCATCTCGCGTTTTTCAAGTGGGAGAGAATGTAAGATTCCTCCCCAGCCTCTCAAGATGTCCAACATCTTTCCCTGTAATCAATCCCCTCTTCAGAAATATAAAAGATCTTGTCTCTGCCTATTTTGATATAGAGAGAGAAAATATTCTAGAGAGAAAATATTCAGATTTTGAATATTTTTAGATAGAAAAATTTCTCATATTATTAAAATGAATTCCCCTGAAACAGAAATTCAAAAAGAACTTTCCAATGTGCAATTGGAATTTATTGAAAATGGGTATAAAGGACCTTAGCCTAAGGGTCTAGATTTTCAGAAATTTTTGGATTATGGTCCAATTAAGGTTCCTATGGGCCAATAGCATCAATCCATGTGTAGGGAGGAGATAAAGCCAATTTGTAAAAGAAGATACCCAAAAATGAGTAAATGCTCATATAAGATGAAGAGTTGAAAATGTACAAGGTTTATTAGTAAAAAACTATGAGCAATATTAAAAATATGAGATATTTTGGGTATCCAAGAATGAGTAAATGCTCACATAAGATGAAGAGTTGAAAATGTACAAGGTTTATTAGTAAAAAACTATGAGCAATATTAAAAATATGAGATATTTTGGGTATCCAAATGTTGCTACATATATAGGCAGTGATGTGTGTGAACACACTTAGGACCGCCGGGGCACTTTTTCCCTCTTTAGGAGGTTTTTTCCCCCGGCTTGTATATACGCCCATCATTCTAGGGCTAACTTATCTTTTGTACATTGACACAATCTAATACACTTTGTGTTGTGTGCATTCTTGCTTCTTCTTCTCCAAGCTTTGTGTGCTTTCCTGCAACCCTAATTCCAACAATTGGTATCAGAGCAGGCATCGGCTCCCAGGGCTACACTGCCAGCACCCTCCGACTCATGTTCTCCGATTGAGGTGAGCTTTCACGAGCACTTGTTGCAGGTCCCTATACTCTGCAAATAAGCCCATAGGGCTTAGCGTTCTCTGAATTTGCATCTGAGGTCGTTTCGGGCTTCGTTTTTGCATTTCAAGTTCTGCACAGGTGTTTTCGTCATTTTCTGCAGAAATTTTGACAGTGCAGTTTTCTGCAAAACAGGCATACGTGTTCTATTGTGGACCGTGCTACATAGCACAAGTTGTCTTCTGTTCAGTCTTTGCTTCATTACAGGTAGCTTTTGCATCAGTTTCAGTCAGTGGCCATGGCTGATAACAGCAATGATGTATTTCGCATGTTGTTTGCTGAAGACAAACTGGATGGAGACAGCAACTACCCACTTTGGGCATACATGATGTAGCATGTTTTGGTTGCAAAAGGAGTGTGGAACATTGTGCAGGATATGGATGTACGTCTAGGTTCTGTGGATGTAGGATCTATTGAGGATGTTGCAGGTTCTAGCAGCTCTACTGTTGCTGCTGTTTTACCCACTGTTGAACAAGCTTGTTGGGATGGTAAAGATGCGCAGGCTCATGCCTTGATTGCACTTTCTATCAAAAGTAACATCACCCCACATATTCGTTCAGCTAAAACAGCAAAACAGGCTTGGGATATTCTAGCTGGTTTGTATGCAAGTCGTAATGAGGCAAAAATCGCTTACCTGCGTAAAGAGCTAGAATTGAAGATTATGCAAGAAGATGATGACATGAATGTTTTTCTTGCTGAGATTAAAGATCTCAAAGAACAGTTGATTTCTGCAGGTGAGATTATTCCTGATCATTCTCTTGTGCAGACTGTTCTTGATGCTTTACCTGAGACATATCAAACTTTTGCTTCCACGTGGAGACTTCTTAATGAGGATAGACCTGATGCTGTCAAGTATGATACTTTAGTCAACAAGCTCTTGCAAGAAGCGTAGTCCAAGCAAAACAGGGCCAGGCAGCGTGCAGTTGATCAAGCATTTATTGCTGCCCAGCAGCAGAGAAGAAGTGGTAAGGCAGCCCGTTCCACTGTTTCTTCTCCTATTAGTAGGTCTGCAATTTCTTCTCCTTCCACAGGTAGCAACAATAAGTCTGAGAAGGCTCTTGATAAAGGCAAGAAAAAGACCAGGTGCAACTATTGTAAGGCAAATGATCATGTCATTAAGAATTGCCCAAAGCTAAATGCTAAAGAGGCAAAGAAGAAAGAGTCAAATGCAGCCACAATAGCGGATGCTTCTATAAATGCAGATTCTGCAAATGTTGTGCAGGATACAGAATGGGCGTTTAGTGTGTATTGCCAGTATGACCCATCTGTACATGATGCATGTTTGGCAGTTTCTATTGACTCTCATGTTTGGTATTTTGATAGTGGTGCTACAAAGCACATTACCTCGCATCGTGATATGTTCACTTCTCTTGAGGCTGTCCCTAATGGGAATACTGTCACATGTGCCAATAATGCTTCTTACCCAGTGAAGGGCATTGGTAAAATTATGCTTACTGCTGCAAATGGCAGCGCTTTCACACTTTCAGATACTTTGTATGTGCCAGGGATAAAGAAGAATCTATTGTCTGTCTCCACGCTTGCTAGACTTGGATTTGTAATCAAATTTGTGGATGACAGATGTACTGTTCATGATTTGACTTCTGGTGATACGATTATTGTATCTGGCACCTTGTTTCATGGGCTGTATAGGCTCAATTCTTATGACAAGTGTGTGGAAGATTCAGCAAATGCAGTTTCTGATGAAAAGGCAGTTTCAGATGCAAAACTATGGCATGCTCGTTTTGGTCATCTGAACTTTGCTAGTTTGCTGCGTTTGCAGAAATTTGATATGGTTGCTTCATTGCCCCCTCTTGAGGCACCATTGAAACATGTTTGTGAAGGCTGTATTTTGGGCAAAATGCAGTGTTCTGCGTTTCCAAAGGATGGTTCTGTGTGGGCCACTCGCAAATTGCAGCTTGTACATAGTGATGTATGTGGGCCTATGCAAACTCCATCATTTGGTAAACACTTGTACTTCGTGACTTTCATTGATGATTACTCAAGGCATGCATGGGTATATCCACTGAAGGCAAAGTCCGAAGTGTTTTTGTGCTTCAAACAGTTTATGCTTATGGTTGAAAATGTATCCAATTGTACTGTGGGCACCCTCCGTTCTGATCGAGGGGGGGAGTACATGTCTAAAGAGTTTGATGCATTTCTGGCTAGTCATGGGATAAAACACCAATGTACAGTGCCGTATACCCCTCAGCAAAATGGTGTTGCTCAGAGGAAGAACAGGTCACTTATGGAGATGGCACGATGTATGGTCGAGAGCCAAGCTTTGCCACATGCGTTTTGGCTTGAGGCTGTCATGTGTGCTGCATATGTACTCAACAGGTGTCCCACTAAGGCCTTGCAGTCTATTACTCCATACGAAGCTTGGCATGGCAGGAAGCCTTCTATTGGTCACTTGCGTGCCTTTGGTTGCTTGGCCTATGCTTTAGTGCCTGTGCAACAATGCAGAAAATTGGATGATAAGGCTGTCAAATGCATTTTTGTTGGTTACAGTGCTGAAAGCAAGGGTTACAGATTGTATCATCCGTAGTCAAAGCGTATCTTGATTAGTCGAGATGTTGTTTTTGTGGAAGATGCTGTGCAGCCCTTATTATCATGTACCAAAGAGACAGGTGTGAGCTCACGGGATGTATTTGATACGTTGTTGTCTCTCTTTACAGGTGGAAATTCAAATGTAAGTCCTAATGAGGCAAATATTTAGCCTATGCAGATTTCAAACGACATCATAGATCAGCCTATTTCTGATGCAGATTTACAGGATGTAATTCATGAGGATGGGGCTGAAAATGAGCAGGCTAGAGGTATGCGTGAATGGCTGGTGCAAACCTTGCGTGATAGTAAGATTGATGCACCTATGACTAGTCATACTCGTTCAGGTTTTCAGCATGCCTCTTATACATCAGATTGTTATGCTTTGGCTGTGTCTAGTATGTGTGAAGAGGAAGAACCTCTTTCATTTGATGAGGCACAAAATTCAGAAAATTGGTTGGCTGCAATGTAAAGTGAATATGATGCTATAATGAAGAATGATACATGGTCTTTGTGTGATTTGCCTATTGGTAAAAAGGCCATTGGATGTAAGTGGGTTTTTAAGTTGAAACGAAAGCCAGATGGCAGTGTTGATCGCTATAAGGCTAGACTTGTTGCAAAGGGTTATGCTCAAGAAAAGGGCATTGATTTTGATGAGACCTTTGCTCCCACTTGTCGTATGACTACCATTCATAGCATTTGTGCATTGGCAGCTCATAATGGTTGGAATGTACATCAGTTGGACATAAAGACTGCGTTCTTGAATGGAGATTTGCATGAGGAGGTGTATGTATCGTAGCCTCATGGTTTTGTGCAAAGAGGGAAGGAAAACAAAGTGTGCAGGTTAAAAAAGACTTTATATGGTTTAAAGCAAGCTCCACGAGCTTGGTATGAAAAGATACATGCATATTTGACTGCACATGGTTTTCAGAATAGTCCAACAGAAAGCTTTCTATGCTAAACGTGTGGATGATGTGCATCTAATCATTGCTCTCTATGTCGATGACATGCTGCTCACCGGACCAAATGAAAGTCATATTGCTGATTTTAAGGCTGATTTGAATGCCTCTTTTGAGATGTCAGATTTGGGGCATTTGCATCATTATTTGGGGATACAATTTAAGCAGTGTGATGGAGGTATTGCTTTGTGTCAGACAAAGTATATTGAGACATTGTTGTGGAGATTTGGCCTTGAAGACTACAAGCCTATTGCTACTCCAATGGAGACAGGTTTGAAGTTGAGTCTTCATGATGCTGGAGATCACTTTGATGTCACACTCTATCAGACAGCTATTGGTTGCCTCATTTATGTATGCATTACGAGGCCGGACATTCAGTTTGCAGTCTCACAGGTGAGCAGGTTTATGCATAGCCCAGGGTCTCAGCATTGGAAGGCAGTTAAACGCATCTTTCGCTACTTGAGTGGCACCATACATCTTGGGTTGTTTTATCCCAAGGGGGGATCGTTGCCGCCAGATTTACATGCTTTTTCGGACTCAGATTGGGCTGGTTGCTATGACACAAGAGTGTCCACAAGTGGTTTTTGTTTCATGCTCGGTAGCTCATGCATATCTTGGTTGAGCAAGAAGCAACCTACTGTGGCCACTTCTAGTTGTGAAGCTGAGTACAGGGCAGCTTTCACAGCTATGGTTGAGTGTGTGTGGCTCAGACGGCTTATAGCTGACTTGGGTGTTGGATAGGAGTCTGCCACCTCTATCTTCACTGACAGTCAAAGCGCATTGGCAGTTGCGAGAAACCCAGTTTTTCATGCTCGCACAAAGCACATTGAGGTGCATTATCACTATGTCAGGGGAGAGACTCTCAGCAGGAGAGATCAGCTTGGCCTATGTGCCAACACAGGACAACCTCGCCGATCTTTTCACAAAGGCGCTTCCTCGTGAGAAGTTCGAAGCTTTCCGCAAAGCTTTGGGCTTGCTCCCCTTTGTGGATTGATCTGCTTCGAGCATGGCACTCCCCTATACATGAGTGCCAACTCTCGTTCACACCATCACTCCTCCCAGGGGGGATTTGTTGCTACATATATAGGCAGTGATGTGTGTGAACACACTTAGGACCGCCGGGGTACTTTTTTTCTCTTTAGGAGGTTTTTTCCCCCAGCTTGTATATACGCCCATCATTCTAGGGCTAACTTATCTTTTGTACATTGACACAATCTAATACAATTAGGGTTGCAAGAAAGCACACAAAGCTTGGAGAAGAAGAAGCAAGACCAAAAATGAGTAAATGCTAACATAAGATGAAGAGTTGAAAATGTACAAGGTTTATTAGTAAAAAAATATGAGCATTATTAAAAATATGAGATATTTTGGGTGTAATGATTCCATTTTGACACATATGTAAGGAAGGGGAGTCCATTAAAGGAGGTGCATACTTCACATGCTTGAATGAGTTTTAAACTCATAAAAATTGAGATATTTTATCTCTCCTCTCTCCTAATTCAAGTCTAGTTGCAAAAAGTTAGCTCAACTGACCTAAAAATGGTCGAAAATTGACCAAACTGAGTTGGAAAATTCTAAAATCAGTTTGTTTGGTTAGGAGCTCACTTTTTTCTATAAATAGAGGCCTTCCCCTTTGTTAAAACTCAACAATGTCTAATGCATTGTTACTCTAGTCCACCCAAGCCAAGAACTATGAATTTGTTAATAATTCATTAGTTTTTGACATTTCCCTCTTCCAAAGATTGGTGGCCACTCTTGTTCAAACAAGAGTTGAACCCTCAAACCATCAAGCCAAAGGAAAGCTATCAAAGTCATTAGTAAGTTGGTGGTTCTTCTTTCTTTCAATTATTTTATGATTTTTATGGTTTTAAAAATGGTTTTTATGCTTTATGTCTTCTCTATAATGTTAGGCCTCATTACAAAAGGCATTCCCCTCTCTTCTCTAACAAAACCAACCATTCTCTATCCTAGGTGAATGGTTAAGTGATTGATGTCAAATTTTTATAATGTTTATCTCAATTAAGTGAAAAAAAAATATTTACTTTAGGATAATTTCAATATTGATTAGTTTTAAAGATGTAGAAAATTGAAAAATGGTCAGCCATACAAAGGAGATTATGGCGAAATTGTTAGAAATTAGTAAAAGAAAATTCATCTGTTTTTAATTATAAAAGAGTTACTTTTAGCATAATTGAATTTCATGCATAGAGGTATGCATAAAAGATGATTATTTTATTACAAAGTGTTACTTTTAGCATAATTGAATTTCATGCATAGATGTATGCATAAAAGATGATTATTTTATTACAAAAGTGTTACTTTTAGCATAATTGAATTTCATGCATAGAGGTATGCATAAAAGATGATTATTTTATTACAAAAGTGTTACTTTTAGCATAATTGAATTTCATGCATAGAGGTATGCATAAAAGATGATTATTTTATTACAAAAGTGTTACTTTTAGCATAATTGAATTTCATGCATAGATGTATGCATAAAAGATGATTATTTTATTACAAAAGTGTTACTTTTAGCATAATTGAATTTCATGCATAGAGGTATGCATAAAAGATGATTATTTTATTACAAAAGTGTTACTTTTAGCATAATTGAATTTCATGCATAGAGGTATGCATAAAAGATGATTATTTTATTACAAAAGTGTTACTTTTATCATAATTGAATTTCATGCATAGAGGTATGCATAAAAGTTGATTATTTTATTATAAAAGTGTTACTTTTATCACAATTGAATTTCATGCATAGAAGTATACATAAGAGTTGATTAATTTATTATAAAAGTGTTACTTTTATCATATTTGGATTTCATGCATAGAGGTATGCATAAGACTTGATTATTTTATTATAAAAGTGTTACTTTTATCACAATTGAATTTCATACATAGAAGTATGCATAAGAGTTGATTATTTTATTATAAAAGTGTTACTTTTATCATATTTGGATTTCATGCATAGAAGTATGCATAAAAGATATTCTTTTTATACTAAAAGTGTGATTTTCATCATAAATGGATTTTTATGCATAACTTAGATGCATAAGAGAAATTCTTTTATTCTAAAAGTGTAATTCCTACCAAATTGAATTTATGCATAGGAAGATGCATAAAAGATTGATTCAAAAGTGTCATTCTCATCTAAATTGAATTTATGCATAGGAAGATGCATAAAAGATTGAATTTTAATTCAAAAGTGTTATCTTCATTTAAAATGAATTTATGCATAGGAAGATGCATAAAAGATTGATTTTTACTTCGAAAGTATTAATCTCCTTAAATGGAATTTATGCATAAATAAACATGTAAAGAAATCTTATATCAAATATAAGAATTCTCTTGTATTCTATAAATAGATATGAGATGTGATAGGATGTGATAAGAGGTGTATAAGATGTGATAAGAGGTGATAAGATGCTTATGAAATAAGTTAGCAGGTGATAAGATGAATTAAGATGTGTATGAGATGAGGTAAGAAGTGTATGTGATAGGATAAGATGTATATGGGTTGTGATAGGGCAAGAATGGATGTGATGTAAAAGATTAGATGTGAATGTATATGCTTATGAAATAAGTTAGCAGGTGATAAGATGTGTATGAGATGAGGTAAGAAGTGTATGTGATAGGATAAGATGTATATGGGTTGTGATGATAGGGCAAGAATGGATGTGATGTAAAAGATTAGATGTGAAGGCATATGGGGTTATATGAATGGGAATGTGGAAATGGTGTATGTATGTGGATGTGTGAATGTGGAGATGGGAGTGTGGATGTATGAATGTGAAAATAGATGTATGCATGAAGATGTATATGCGTAGATGTGAATGTGGATGTAGATGTGGATGTATGTATGTATGTGGATGTAGATATATGAATGAGGATGTGATAATGGATGTATGCATGTAGATGTGGATATATGGATGTGAATGTGGATGTGGATGTGGATGTGGATGTATGGATGTAGATACGGATGTGGATGTATGTATGTATGTGGATGTAGATGTGGGTGTATAGATGTGAATGGGAATGTGGATGTGGTTGTATGCATGTAGATGTGGATGTATGGATGTGAATGTGAATGTGTATGTGAATTAATGTGTCGTCGCTATTCTATATGGAGGTCCTAGCAGTGGAATGGGCTCTCAATGGCCCACTTTCTTTCCTCCAATTTTTTAACTTCCTATTTAGGCCACCTGTTTGGCCCTCCACAGTCTTGCCAAAAAGTGCCCAAGAAATTTTGCGGCTCTTTGGATCATTTTTGGCTGCTTTGCATTTTTCAAATACAAATCACTTTGTAAACTTTGTTGTGATTTCATTGTTCAGAGGAATCCCCTGGTATACCTTTTGGTAAAGTAGCCGACACTCATGCAAATACTTTGGGCGAACCATGCTCAAGAGAACCTTGTTGCCTTTTCGATGTGGCTGGCATTGAAGATCAACAATCACTGACTCTCTGGAATATCCTTGTCACTGAGATGTATTGGAAACATGAAGAAGAATCAAGACTGATTGCATCAATAAGAATCATAAAAAAATCATGAAAGAATAAGCCATTTAAACTAATATTAATAGAAATACCTTACCTTGGGAAGGAGCCTTGGATGATGACTTTTTTTTTCTAGCATCATCAAGGGGTTGTGGAAGGCTTTTTTTGGCACACTTTCTCGGAGGATTTTTCATTGAGAGAGAGAGAGAGAGAGAGAGAGAGAGAGAGAGAGAGAGAGAGAGCTAAATCTACTATTTTGATGTTCTACACGTCCTCAAGTCCCCATAGGTGTAGCTGTGTTTGTTCTACATTCTTTTATTCTTTTTGGTTTTCCCTTTCATATAGGATGAGAATCATATGTGTTCTTGCCTAGGCTACGATACTCCCAATAGTGTTGGTGAAGGAGTACAAATGTAGAAACTCCACACCTCCCATGGTTAGACCCAACAACCCACTAGTTCTCTAATGACTTTGCATCACACACACACACACACACACACACACACACACACGTATCATATATATATGTATCTATACACACACACACACACACACACACACACGTATCATATATATATCTCTCAGGGGGTTCACCTAAAAATATGTAAGTATACGAGTGAGTTTAAATGAAGGGGTTTTTCAATTCAAAATTTTAAGGTAAATTTACAAAAATACATTTACAGAAGGAGTTTTTTAAATTGATTTTGAAAAAAAAACCCGTAAGTCCATAAAGAAAAAGGGGTCACTTTATTCATGAAAAATTTACAGATAAGGGGTTTTTTAAATACCTCTTGAACGCACATGATACATAGGGTTTCTTAGTAGTGCACCCCACGAGAGAGAGAGATATATATACATAGAGAGAGAGAGAGAGAGAGAGAGAGAGAGAGAGAGAGAGAGAGAGAGAGAGAGTTGGCACATGTCACACTGCTGCCCCACCAGTAAAACCACCACATAATATTTCATCATGAAGTGTTTTTTAGAGTCACATGAAGTTTTTAAAACCCCTAAAAATTCGTTCCCACATTTAAAAATGCCTCTTTTACACCCTAAAGAACTATTTGTGAAAGCCTTCCAAAAAAGAGAAAAGTGGTACCACCTATGCATGCTTTGACCTGAGAAAGTATCCGATTGGGGTGATGATGTGGCAATAGACATGGTTGAGGACATGTTAGAAGGAGCATAGAAAACCTTTTACATCCCAATTTTGCAGCCCAATGATAAAATGCACAGATGAACGACGACATGATTCCTTATACTACACAGAGGCTATAACTCCACTATTTGAGAATGTAAAGTTACACAAATTTCAACCACACTTCTCATTCTCAATTTATAGACCAAGCATAACTGGACAAATCAATCAACGAGTGATCTATAGTAGTATGTGCTACTCTTATAACATGGTTGTAGTGGCTTTAGTATCTTGATGTCTAGTAATGCTCATGATAATATTTACATATTAATTTTGTATCATTTTATTGGTTTCATTGAGGAAGTTCTTACATTGATTCTGTAGGTTATTTGCTACACACTTATCGCCATCCCACAAACAATAAGCTTCCAAAGTCACGAGTAGAGGTAAAGGCTATATTATCTCTATAATCATATTGATGCTTGCATCAATGACTATGCCCTATTTAGGAAGGACTATACCAGTGATACCAATTGTCCTAAGTGTGGTAAGCCTTGACTCAAGTAATATTCAAAGGTGCCACACAAAGTACTGTGACATTTTCCTCTTGCACCAAATTTAAGGTTCCTCTTTATGTGTTTAGAGCTTGCAGATTTGCAAATGTGGCATGCATAAAAAAGAAGCACGGATGGGAAGATTAGGATTCCTAGTGATTGTAAATCAGTGGACGTGGTTCTTTTGATGCTTCCTTTGATTCTTTGTTCTTGATTCCTTATGTGCCTTTGATGCATTTAGTGTGGATGCTTCCTTTGATGCTTTGTTCTTGATTCCTTATGTGCCTTTGATGTATTTAGTGTGGATGCCATGCTGTGTGTTGTGGTCATGTCATACACGTGTGCTTTAGACATGCTTAGGATTGTGCTATGTGCATTCATGCTTTGTTTTGTGAGATGCTTGATTTGCCGGAGGATATGTGACCCTTCCCCAATGAACTTGCCAATGTTTGATGCCATGCAGGGAGAGGGTTTCACCATGATATTGTGACAAGTCTGTCTCTATGGTAGTGTCTATACTCTCTTATAAGATTAAGCTTTGATTTTTTGTGCAATGACTGATTTCAAGCTAATGTGGATGACTTAGATGCAAACTATGCACTAAAATTAAACTAAATGGATGGAAAAATGCTCAAATTGAGTAATCCAAATGAATGCGATGAATTCGGATGTAAGAGAGAGTTTGTCATAGTGGATTTACACCCTAATTTTCTAATTTTGAATATTAGCCCGATTTCTATGAATACGACACTAATGATGGTGAGAGATAACAGAATGTGGAGATTAAAATTGAGCTTGTAGAGATGCAAGCATGGAAGGGGCTTTTAGTACAGCTTTCTTTCCCTAGTTGAGGACAAGTGGCTTGTGCTAAAAAAATAGCTCAAAACCACATAAACCGGCGGATGGATTTGCACCTCTTCCAAACGAGTGGTTTTGTGCTTTGTTTATGATGATGCATGCATTGTTAGCCATGAGCTTTGAACTATGGAGTACTTGTAAGGTAAGTACCAAGCCTACCAAAGAGCTTAGACTAATTTGAAACACACAAGGTGAATGGGCTAAATAACCAGTCCCAAAAACTCAACAAATATGGGTTATAGCGCATGATTTGACGTGTATCCTTGGAACTGTAGCTTCCCTTAGAGATGGATAATATGTGGCTAAGAGATGGATAATATGTGGGTTATAGCGCATGATTTGACGTGTATCCTTGGAACTGTAGCTTCCCTTTGAGATGGATAATATGTGGCTAAGAGGGTTTCTCTAATGTTTGTGCGGTACAAGGAGAATCAAGAAAATGAATTTTTGGCCACAAGGAGGTAATGAGGATAAGATTATGATTAGTGAGTTCATGAGTATGATTAGTGATAAAAACTTATCAATGAGGTGATGTGAATGATTTGGAGAATCTCAACAAGGAAAGGGGAGGATCTCATACCATCTTAAGATTCATGCTATCTCATGCACACAACTGTGGAGATTAGGGTTTATCTAATGATCTACTAATGACACATGATTAAGTTAATCTAGGGTGGATGGTGCCTAAGTACACTCATGATGATGAGTATGTTCAATAGGCTCAAGAATCGTTAGGTTACAAGATTAAGAATTGTACTCATAAAGAGGCTGGAGATGTGAGCAAATGATATATTTTCATTGCTTGAAATGGTTCCATTTTACATGAGGAGGTACACATTTGGGCTTGTACATCAATGTGGGATAATCCGCTTTGCTCATTTGGTTACATGCTATGCTTTGCTCTTCTTGGCTACTTATTCTCACTCACTACCTCTTCCTTGTACTCTTTTGGCATCACATTTCTCAACACACAACCATGTGACAATCTTGGTGACCCTCAAAGCTAGAAAAGTATAGCGAAATAGTGAGGAAACTTTTTATTGGCGTGTGTCGCCTCCAAGTGATAGTGCTTGAAAAGTGGCTCTTATCTCCTGTGTGCATGCCTATGGGAGTCCGGGATAATACAAGCAAGCGAGGGTGTGTTCTAGTGTAGTTCGAGAACACTTTGGCACCAACACAACTCATCTGCGAGAGTTGCCATTGCTCTTCGGGGATCTGCAAATTTGTATGTCAATAGTAGCGAACTTGGAGGAGCTCTCAGGTTGGTAATTTTTTATGTAAGTTGTGGGTACCCCACCAACTTTTTATGTAAGTGCACATGGACCTTACATTCCATAATAATGTTTGGTCTCGTTTAACACTAGTTTTGATTTGTTGGGCGTCGAGGAAATGTGCTCCTTAGGTCTAATTTATGGTTCTTTTTAACCATACTTGTTTGGAGATGATTCTCTAACAAGTTTATCCATCTTGACTACTTGGTTAAGGGATTCATTTACCCAACTAAAACTTGCTTTATATCTGTTTACAAAATTCACCGTAGTGTGATTGAGACCAAAGTGGCACATGGTTGTTATCCCGAGTTAACAAGAAAGCATCTTTGGGTATATTAACAATAGTGTCATTGTGTCATTCAGCAATCGTTTGACACAACCAGAGTGTTATTTGCTTGGTCCATAAAGACACAAGCCCTCATGCGTGTTGTAGGATGCATACTTGCATGGGTTCACTTAGCAAGAATGTCATTCCTCCATTTGCACATGCTTTGGAGATTCTTGACAAAACTTGAGATATACCCACCATGGTTATGTGTATGCATAGGTACATGCATATAATTCTCCTGCGAATATGTAGAATGTGATGCAGTCTATAATTGCCGAGTGTATATGGATGCACATCCCTTTGTGGGTAGTTGTAGTGCTACTAAACGTATGTGCACACACTCAGATTGGATTTATGGCCATGCTACCATAAACGTTGGTGCCCGTATTGGTCTTGTGCTTGTTAGATATCTTATTTTGGGTAGGTGTGGAAGTTTATTATGCTCAGATGCAAGCGCTCATGCATGGTTTGTAGAGATTAACTGTTCTAAGATTTGTAGTGATCTTAGAGTGAGGTCCGTAGTGATCTTTCAATTGGGAGTTTACAAAAACCTAGATGTTCATGATGTTAATGGTCTAAGTTTTTGACATGACTAGGAGTTTACCAAAACCTAGATGTTCATGATGTTAATGATCTAATTGTTTGACGTGACTTGTAAAATAGAGTATGGAGCTACTCTACCCACCTTTGGAGTATGTCATTACTCCTTTCGTTTGATAGGATGGGAGTGTCCCTCTGAGAGGTCTTGCTCTAAAAGCTACCTTGTGGCTAATCTTTCGACCTTCTCTTGTTACTTCTATATTTGCTTGATCAATAGTTTGTGTAGTGGGCCATTGGGAAATTGTTGGATTGTTCTCATAAATAATCTAGGTTGAGTATCTGAGCCTATGGAACTTGATATAGTTCTTAAAATTATATCCATGTTGAACTTTGGAGCAGACCATGCATGGTTTGTCTAGTGCAAGAACCCATGGGTGCGTGGTCATCTATATGCTTGAGATTTTGTTTCTCAAGGAGAAGAAAAGAGTCAGCTTGTGTGTCACATGATCTTCATTATCATTTGATGGTATGGGACATCAAATGTTCATGAAGATCATGGTAGTCTTGGTGGTATGGGACACCAAGGCTTATACGAATAGGTTGACCCTTTGATTGCTTGTACGCTTGTTCCATAGTGATCAAGTGTTTGGACAAGATTGAGTTTGAGACTCACTTATATAGGCTTTTTTTGGGAAGAAGTCCAACAATAGAGTTCGGAGAAGTTTTGTGTAGCAAAGCCCATTGCTTCTACGCTTGTTCTATATAGTGATAAGTGTTTGGACAAGATTGAGTTTGAGACTCACTTATATAGCCTTTTGTTGGGAACAAATCCAATGCCAGAGTTTGGAGAAGCTCTGTGTAGCATAGCCATGATTAAATACTAGTGCAGACATAGCGGTTTCTAGCTTGAGAGTGCTATAGAACCATTGGTGACTAGGAGACTATTATTGTTGGATGGTTCCAATATGTGCGGGGGGATTCCCTACAACATTTAGGGAGTGTAGAATTGTCTATATCTAGCTCGTGTTCATTCTTAAATGCGTGTATAGTTGCTACAACATTTAGGGAGTGTAGACTTGCCTATATCCAATGATCGTGTTTATTCTTAAACGCGTGTTTGGTTACTACAATATAAATCATGGAAGTATAGAATAAATTTCATGAATTAAAAAAAAGTAAATTCTTATTTTACTTGGGATATTAAGTTTTCAGAGTTTTTGTCCTTGTAGAACCTCAGCTATAAGGAATTGGGAAATGAGTAAAGTTTTACTAGTATGAAAGGAGGGTTACTACTTGTTAAAGTGAGAAGTACTTCACTTTAGATGAGCATGGTTTCTTTTTGTTATTGGATCCAACATAGTTTTAAAAACCATGAGTGTGTTTGTTAGGAATTCTAAGCCAGAGAGCTTAGTAGAGTATCCTAATATGTCTGGCAAGGTTTAAGATGATCTCGAGAGATAGAGGTAAACCACAATATATTTGGTGTTTTCCAGAGCGAGAACATTAGAATCTTGATCTTGATACCAGTACAGAGTGCTCAGTAGTTATCTTGATCATTTTATATTTAGGCATGGTATTTTTATATGCGCTCACACTTTCAAAAACAATCATCGCTTCCCTCGCCATAGAAAGGTTTGTTGATCTCCAGAGAGATAAGTAAGAGTGAGTGCAACCATCTGTAGAATTGATGGTGGTCAAACTGAAAACCCAACGAGGTTCTAGAGCATATGCTTGTGCATAGATGAATAATCTAGTGGGAGAGGAGTACCTCTCACCTTTAAAATCTGTTCTTTTGTTGTTCATGACTAGACTTTCTCCATTTACATTGTTTTATGGGATCTAGTCTAGGTCTCCTATGGCCGTAGACCTATGCAAGGAGAAGAGTCAACAAGTTGGTAGTGTAGCAAGCTAGTGTACTCTATAAATATTTAGTAGCATAGTCTACAAATGGTTGGTAGCATAGTCTACAAACTTGAGTTCCCAAAACATCTCAAGTACATCTAACTTTTATGCTGGTGACATGTAAAAACGAAGGTATGTAGTTTGCTTTGAAGTTCTAGTGAAGAGATCATAACATGAGGTTTACTATGTATCAATAGACACTCGTTAAGTGAATGGACTAGAAAAGCTCTTAAGTGAGAACAACTATATATGCTTGCCAACAACTTTCCCCAGTTTGTTTTCACAAATGAAAACTCTTTAGAAGGAGGGGTAACGACATGCATGAGTCGCCTGTGGGGGCGGTGACAGAGCTTAACCAGACACAGAGTCCACACGCTAGAGCGTGTGGGGCGAGTGTGTTCGCAGTTTAGGGATGAGGCACCTAGGTGGGAGTACCGTGGGTGGTTGGGCTAGTGTGGGTAGGCAGGCCACTATATAAGCTCGGAAGTGTGGACACCTATCCACATTCTCTCTGTGGTTGGGTGGTGATCGAGAGCTCTCCTCCCTTTGTCATTTCAGGAGCATAACAAACGGTGCTATGTACTAATAAGACAATAGATAATATCTTTGGGTGTGGTCCGATAGATCTGCAGCCTAGTTTAAAGCCAAGCGACCTTTCTATCATGTTCCTAGGCACTTTAGCCAAACTAGTATATAAATTTTAACGAGATTTTGAGCTTCAGGCTATGGGAAAGGAGAACACAGTGGAGTTAGAGCTGGAGATGGAGCTATCATTAAGAGGGAGCTTACACATGGGAAAGGAGAACATGATGGAGCTAGATCTGTCATTAAGAGAGAGAGCTTACACATGAATAACTAAAACCAAATGGATGGATTTTGAAGTGTGCGAGATCGTGAATTTTCTAAGGACCAAGTTTTATGAGAGTGTGGTGAATAGATTCTTTTGGGAAATCAAAGAGGATGGAGAGAGATAATAAGTGGGAATGCATGCGTGTGGGATGTTCATGCTCTATGCATTCCATTATTGGATATTCAGATGTTCCTTGAGATGTAGGAGGCTCTCTTGTTTTTGTGATCCATGTATGCAGGGAAAATAGAGAAGATGCAAGAATAAGGCATACGTAGACAGTTGGGAGTGTCATACTATTGTCTCATGGTGATGGTAAAGGATCAAATGGGTGATGGTGAAGTATCATACTATTATACTCGTGGGTGAAGGCTCCAGTGATGAAGAGGGTGTTGACACCCCCATGTATGCTGGTCAGCCAGATGCCCTGATGAGTGATGCATTGTGTGTGGGAGATAACTTTACTGTTAATGTGTTAGGCAATGGGATGCAAGGTGAAGACTTTTACATTATCAAGTATTCTATGGAAAAGAAAAGAATACCTAGGGCAGGGGAAACATTCTTACTGCCATATCTTTTACCAGGCAACATTCTATGGAAAAGGAAAGAATATCTAGGGCATGGGAAACATTCTTACTGCCAGATTGCTTTACGGGATACTAGTATGAGAGAGTCCACGATGATTGAACGCAGCCAAAGTGGAGGGCCTTGCCAGCTTATCTCAACGTGGGAACCCAAATGCCACAATCTCACTTGTAGGACCACTGATGCATGAGACATTAGTTACAAAGGATGAGAGCCCCTCCACAACTAGTACCAATGTGCATCAAACACATAGTCATAACAGCATGGTAACATCATTCTACTCAACACCTTGACCAACTTTTGAGGCTATGCCAAATGTGAGGATGAATACTGATATTAACATCTCCTTGCCAGGTGGATGATAGTTTGCAAGTTTATGTTTTCTTGATGTTGTGGCTAACTAGCTATTAACTAATTACACTATACACTATACTATATATATTATATATTAATTAATACTAATTAATTAGTACTATAAATGTAAGTCTAAAAGTAATTAATTATTAAATATTAATTAGCTAATATTAGCTAATTAATTAGTACTATAAACGTAAGTCCAAAAGCAATTAACTATTAACTAATATTATTAGTTAATAGTTAATATTAACTAATACTAATTAATAAATTAGTTAACTAATACATAAGTCCAAAAGCGATTAACTAATATGTAAGTCCAAAAGTAATTAACTATTAACTAATATTATTAGTTAATAGTAGTTAATATTAACTAATACTAATTAATTAATTAGTTAACTAATACGTAAGTCCAAAAGTGATTAACTATTAACTATTAATTAGCTAATATTAACTAATATTAGCTAATTAATTAGTATTATAAACATAAGTCCAAAAGTGATTAACTATTAACTAATATTCTTAGTTAATAGTTAACATTAACTAATAGTTAATATTAACTAATACTAACTAAGTAATCGCTAATAGTTACTATTAGTTAATATTAATATTAACTAATACTAATGATAATATTAGTATTAGTTAATATTGACTATTATTATTAGTTAATAATAGTATTATTAAGTAATACTAATGATATTAATGATAAACTAATACAACTAGCATCATTGGTGTAAATGGCAGCGGGAAATCGAACACGGTGAGCGCGCAAGCTTTTTCAACTCTAAATGATGCATTTATAGATTGATTTCTGCAGGAAAAGCATTCTATTTCTAGATATAGCCATCTTCCTTCTTCAAGCTTTACGTTTCTAGCTTCTTTTAAAAATCAAGAGCTTAAAGCTTCATATGAAGAGCCAGTGGTATTGCTGCCCTAATAAGAAGAAGAAACCCTAATATTCTTCTTCTTCCCCCCTCTTCTTGTTTTTCGTCTCTCTTTTTCTCTCCCTTTTCTTCTTCTTCTTTCTCCTCCTCCTCCTTTTCGTCTCCTTCTCCCTCTTCTTCATCTTAATCCTTTTTTTCTGTAAACCCTAAATTTAAAAAAATGAAAGACAATGTTTTCTTTCTTTCTTCTTCTCTCTTTCTCTCCTCTTCTTTTCTTCTTCTTCTTCTTCTTCCTTTGCTTCTCATAATCTAGTTGAACAAAATAGAGCTTTTTAAACTGTTTTTCTAATCTTCTAATAACAATATTAAACACTATGTACTTATTAATCTAACTAGCATGCTTCTTAAAAAAGGTATAATTTTATTTTAAAACTTAATTAACAATCCAAATACATAATCTTAGTTATACTTACAAACCCTGCTTCAAAGCCTAGATTAAATACATACTTTTTGATTTAATTTGAATAAAATTAATTTGAATAAAATTAAGAATTATGGAAAAAATCTTACCTGTTAATATGTTGAAACCTTGGTAGATGAATAAAATCTTGTTTTTTTGTTCGGCCCTTTGGTATAATCCTTTTAGGTGAAGGGATTGTGGATTCATGTTTGAAATTTTGGGGGGAAGATTCAAATTTTAAATTTTTGGTGAGAAAGTTTTGAATTTGAATTTTTTGTAGAAAAAAGGCATAGACAATAAGTTGGGAGATTTGGGCTTGAGTCCAAATCTCCATGTGAGGCTTGGAGATTTGGACTCAAGTCTAAATCTCCTTCCAATGCTATAGATTTGGACTTGAGTCCAAATCTTCCCATGAGGCTTGAAGTTTTGGACTCAAGTCCAAATCTCCTTCCAATGCTATAGATTTGGACTTGAGTCCAAATCTTTCCATGAGGCTTCATATTTGGACTTGGGTCCAAATCTCCCTATAATGCCTGTGTACATTTGTACTATTGTCCAAATCTTCAGTGAGGCTTAAAAGATTTGGACTTGACTCCAAATCTCCCTCTAAGACTTGGAGATTTTAACTCTAGTCCTTATCACCTTTCGATGCTTAAAGATTTGGACTTGAATCCAAATCTTCCCATCATGCTTAAGAATTAGACTTGGGTCCAAATAGATTTGGATATGATAGGGATTTGAACTCAACTCCCAATATCCTTCCAATTTCTATAAACTGGGTCTTAAGTCCAAATATCCTTCCAATTTCTATAGATTTTGACTTAAGTTATCTTCCCTAAAGATTTGGACTTAAGTCCAAATCTCTGCATGTTCCCTAAAGATTTGGACTTGAGTCTAAATCTTCCCATGAGACTTAAACCCAGATCCAGCTATGGATGAACGAAAAAGTTACTACAAGACCAAGGAATCAAGGATTATTATAAATTGTCCACCTAAAGAATGTGTTGAAATATCATTGATGGCAAACTTGGAATCACAGAATATTATGAGGCAATCAGCCTATATAGATATTCTAAAACAACGGGGCTGAACGTCTCCTCATAATCTATGCCATAAGTTTGAGCATAACCTTTGGCAACCAATCCTTCTTTATACCTGCTAGTACTTCCATCTAAGTTGTGCTTTATTTTGTACACTCACTTGCATCCAATAGCCTTCTTGTCCTCAGGCAATGACACCCAGTCCGAAGTCTCATTTGCTTCCAATGCAGGCATTTCTTTATCCATGGCTTTCTCCCAATCTACATTCCCAACAACTTCTTCAAGATATGTGGGTTCAACATGCACAACTTTAGCCATATATGCATAATGCTGAGCCACATAACCATCCTATGTCAGTCTCTCAATAGGTTTTCTAAATCTCCCGGACCTGTGTTGTCCATGATCACTACCTAGCGTTTTTGTAACTTCTCTTGAAATTCCTTGTAACATAATTGTTGCAATTCCTTGCAACATAATTGTTGGAATCCCCAGCTCATCATCAAGACTCTACTCTGAGCCACTAGACTCTTCATCAACAAAAGAATGCTCTGCACAAATGTGAGGCATCCCAAGAGGCTCACCAACCTTCTCTTTGTCTTTACTTGATGTACCAACTTCATTTTAGGGACTCGTGTTTTGACACAGCCTGCCACTCCATGGTCTATCAACAAAACCCAACACAAGAAGACTCTATAGGTCCACTCAATGATTGTGATTGCTGACTTGCATTCTGTGCAATCACACTCCGAATTACATAAGTCCCAATAGCTTCTTTTTTAGCAACATACAAGCTACTCATTTCATCAAACACAACATCCTGCTTACCCTCAACTCACGTGTAGTATGGTTATAGCATCAATATCTCTTTTTCTCAAGGGAATATCCAATAAACACACATTCTTTTGCTTTTGGATCTAGCTTCGTACGCAACTCATATGGCACATGCACATAGGCAATGCATCCAAAAACTTTCAAGTTCTTGCCAATGAATTTCTCCTGTATGGCTACAATCAAAGTCTTGTTCATGATATAAATTGCTATAGAAATAGCTTTAACCCAGTAACTATGTGGCATATTCTTCTCTGTCACATCAATGCTTGATCTTTCTCTGTAATGTGCATGTTTTTTTACTCAACAACCCCATTTTGGTACACAGTGTATCTACATGTAAACTGTCTCTTAATGCCATTCTTTCGAAAAAAATCAGAGAACTCATTGGAGAAGTACTCTCCTCCTCCATCTGATCTTAGGCACTTCACACGCTTTCCTGTATGCTTTTCATCCCATCTTTCTAAAATTCTTAAAATGGGTGAAAACTTCACTCTTCTCCTTCATGAAATACACCCACACTTTCCTCTTGTGGTCATCAATGAATGCTACATAATACTTACAGCCACCCCATAGACATAGTTTTCGCAGGACCTCATACATCTAAATGCACATCTAGTACATTCCTTCTATCATGTGGGAATACATGCTTTGTCTGCATTCCAAATTTGACATGCTTCATATACTTTTGCATATCATCAACCTTAAACTTAGGCAGTTGTCTGTATCTACAACAACTCATGATCCTTGTGCAAACATTGTAGCTATCACTTCACGCATATTTACATCTAGTGTAAGCATTCTTCCCACTCTATTCCCTACAACCAACCTGAACTTATCTTTAAAGTCTTCGACATAACAATCATCAGGGTTAAAGTGCACCAGCAACCCCTGCTCAATCATCTGGCCAATAGAAATCAGATTCTTTGTCGAATTTAAAATGTGAAGTACATTTGCCAAGTACTTCACCTTACCATCCTACATAGACAATGGCACATTTCCAACATGGGCAATTGGATGAGCAGTATCATGCCCTGTTTCAACAAAACCTAACTTTTTCATGATATTTCATATCCTTGAACCACTCGCCATGATTGGTCATGTAGTTAAAAGCACCTGAATCCACATACCATGTATCATCATTTCATGCAAACACATCATTTCCCAACACAAAATTAAACACATGCTGCATAACAAATAACTTTTCATTATCCTCATTACTTCTGCTAGAGGAAACATAGTTGTTTTGCTGCACTTTTCCATTTCTCAAGTCACTGTAAATTCTTAGCCTTGCCACAATAAAACATCCTTTTGTATCATTTTGCTGCCTTTTTCCAATTTCCATGACCTCTTTGACTCCCCCTATCTCTGAACTGGTCTCTTCCACTTGTGTGTTGTGATTCATGGAACTATTGTTGTTGACTATAATTTTGATTACCTGTTTGGCCACCACCTTGGCACAGCCTCGACCTCTACCTCATCCTCTACCTGCACATGTGTAAAAGACATGTTGCTCTGAATTGCCTTTGTTTTGTGAATATTGGTCTTCACCCAAAATCTTTTCTTCAATGATCAGCATTGACACCAAATCTATAAAGTTGGGAATGTTCTCTCCCGAGTCTGAATAGATGTCTTGAATACCTTGTATTGTGGTCCGAGACTGCATAGACATACTTCCACCTTATCATCATCAATAATAGAAACACCAAAAATAGATGCAAGGGATCCACAATGCTCTTGATCTTCAAGGCATAGTCATTCACACACATGTTTTTGTTCTCCATAGTATAAGCTCATTCTTCAACTGAATCTTTCATGTCTTGGTGTTAGTTTCATACAACTTCACCAAGGTGTCCCATGCCTCCTTGGGTGACTTTCTTGGAATCCTACATACATCCAATCATGGTGTCCTATATACTAATAGAAAGCTAATGCATGACTTTCCTTGCTGCTTGATTCCAATCCTTGTATTCTTTTATATATGCAGAGCAGTTGGATTAATCTTAGGTACTAGTGCCTTCTTATGTTCACCTTAAATGTAGTCCCAGTAGAATTTTCTCATAAAAAAAGCATGGAAGTTATTCTTGTCAAGTTTCTTTGCAACAATCTGGTTAATTCCATCTTTTAACATCTTGTCTACAACACAAATTCATAAAAAAAAGCACTCTTGTTTGACCTACACAAACTGTCGTATTCTCTCCAAGTTGTACTATACTGCACCCAAACTATCACAACCAGTGACCTCAATGTGCATACATACACCCAATGACACCTGTAAGACCTCTTTACAATACACAGATATTTTAATGAGAATAACTCTTTTGATATAAAAATAGATTTCTCGTATTTGCTTCGAATCCGCCTCAAGTTCCTTGGGTTATTGGATCATCTTGTTTGTGGCTACTCTTGTTGGTCTCCATCGTTCAGGCCGGATATCCACTAGTTCATCATTGTTGAAGCACACATTGCCACTAATTAGATGTTCCAATCGCTCCACCAGAAATATTTTCCATTTTCTTATATGATCATTGCAAATTCTTCAACGTTGAGCCACTTGGTATTTGCAAAGTACATGGGCAAAGTGTCTTCTCCTCCAAATCAACAAAATTTGAGGGTGTGGCGTCATCCATGGTTTCCATATTGATTTGCAAAATGGGAACAGATGTTTATTTTTGGAGGAAAATTCTCCCTTAAGTATTTGTGGAGGGTGGTGGTCGGTGATAGGTAATTTGAAATGTCAGGGGCACGCAAGATCTGGAAAGATTTTGAATTTGAATGAAAAGTAGCTACTGTCAAAATAAGCATCGAAAAGGTCATCGAAATATCTGTCGAAAAGAGCGTGGGAATTTTGTTTTTTTGACTCTTATTTTCACACTATTTCCCACGTATTTTTGACATCTTTTTCCACTCTGATTTTGACGCATATATCGGTGGCATAGGTATTTACAGTAAAATAGAACCTCTCTTTTTTTTTTACGTTTTTCTTTCGTGCGTGTGTGTTTTGCTTCCTCACCAGGTATGCCTCCTTTTCCCTCACTCCCATCTCCTCTTGGTTACATGTACATGTGATGTAAAATGTCTGTGTGTGTAATTATGAGTAATTTTGTTGTTTTTTTCCTTTCTCATTTGTTTTGCAGGTACTTTCTCTCTCCCAAGCTCTTCTCCAGCTCCTTCTTTGCCCTCCCTCCCCTCCCCTGCCCTCCCCTCTCCTCTCCTCTTGGTTGTTAAATTGGTGTGTGTGTGTGTGTTGAAGAATAAACCTCCTTGTGTATCCATGCTATTCGCACTTTTAGGGTTTTGTATTACTAATTCTTTTCTCAAATTTTTGTTTTGTTTGGTAGGTCTTCTAATCCTCTTAACTTCACCAAAAAGAGGTAAATTTCTTTCTCTCTTTCCTCTCTTTTTGATTTTGTATGTATGCATTAGGTTCTTAGGGCTTTTGTATGTATGCATTACTAATCCTTTCCTCACCCTTTTGTTGGTTCTGTAAGTCTTCTAATCTTCTCTTTCAACATCACCAAAAAGAGGTAAGTGCTTTCTTCTCTTTCCTATCTTTTTATCCTCTCTTTACTCTATTTTTATCTACCAAAAAGAGGGGTTTTGTGTTGTAGGTCCTCTATGCATAGAGCTTAATGCACATGCATAGAGCTCTAATCATAGAGCTTAATCTATGCATTAAGCTCTATTCGTATAGCTTAATGCATAGATTAAGCTCTATGCATGCATTCATAATGTATAGAGATATATGCATAGATTAAGCTCTATACATAGAGCTCTTTGCATGGATTAAGCTCTATGCATAGATCTTAATGCATGCATAGAGCTTAATCTATGCATGCATTAAGCTCTATGCATGCATGCTTAATGCATAGTGCTGTGGTACGGTTTAGTTTAGGATGGCATGGCTTGCAGAGTGCTTTATGCAAAAGCCTCATGCATAAGCTTTATGCATAAGCTTTATGTATAAGGTCTCATGCATAGCTTTATGCTTAAAGCTTAATGCATACGGCCTCATGCATAGCTTTATGCTTAAAGCTTAATGCATAAGGCCTCATGCATGCTTTATGCATAAGATTTAGCATAGCTTGCATAAGGCTTGCATAGTAGCATAGTTTGCGTAAGGCATGCATAAGGTTTAGCAAATCTTGCATGAGATTTTGTATGTATGCATTACTAATCCTTTCCTCACCCTTTTGTTGGTTTTTTAGGTCCTCTAATCCTCTCTTTCAACATCACGAAAAAGAGGTAAGTGCTTTTCTATCTTTCCTTGGGTGTGTTGGGGATTTGTTTTATAGATTTACGCATAAGCATTATTCATAATGCTCATTCATGCTTTATGCATAAGCCTCATGCATGCTTTATGCATAAGGCCTCATGCATAGTTTTATGCTTAAGGTCTCATGCTTAAGGCCTTATGCATAGTGCTTTATGCATAAGCCTCATGCATAGCTTTATGTATAAGGCCTCATGCATAGCTTTATGCATAAGGCCTCATGCATAGCTTTATGCATAGGCTTTATGCATAAGGCCTCATGCATAGTTTTATGCTTAAGAACTCATGCTTAAGGCCTTATGCATAGTGCTTTATGCATAATGCTTTATGCATAAGCCTCATGCATAGCTTTATGTATAAGGCCTCATGCATAGGCCTCATGTATAAGGTCTCATACATAGCTTTATGCATAAGGCCTCATGCATAGTTTTATGCTTAAGGCCTCATGTTTAAGGCCTTATGCATAGTGCTTTATGCATAAGCCTCATGCATAGTTTTATGTATAAGGCCTCATGCATAAGGCCTCATGCTTAAGGCCTCATGCATAGCTTTATGCATAAGGCCTCATGCATAAATGAATGAATGTTGAGGGATAATTCATGTGTATGCTCTTATTAAAGTGTCCATGTGGGCTTTGTTATGTGTGTATAAAAACATGTCTCGCACTCCAGATGAGACACCGGCTTACTCTCCATCCCTCTCTCCATATGGCATATCGCGTGACCAGTTTATGGGTTTTTTGGCATAAGCCACGCTCGAGCAAAGAGCGATGGTACAAACATATTTTGGAAGAGGGGCGGGCACTTCGGCCGCACCATCAGCAAGCACCACCACCGCTAACCCTAGTTCACCTATAGAAACCCCACAAAGAGCCACTACTAGAACCCCTCCCTCTAGGTCGCTCGTCCACTCACAGGAGGACAACGCTCGAGTAGTGGAGGTGGAGGTGGTTGTTGTCCAAGTGGGGGCACGGATGGGTCTATGCCCTTCCCCATCTAGTGCCAGAAGCACTCCACGCTCGCAATCATTGTGATGTTTCGACACACAGCCCACACTTGTCTCGCTGATGGAGAAAACTTTTACACAATTGTCAATGGCAATGTGGTTTCGGATAATGTCGGGCAAGAGATGAAGAGCCGCATCTGCGAGCTTTGCCACATTGTCTTTGCAAATGACTTTATGACTTTATGGCCAAAGGTGGATAAAGACAAGAAAGATAGAGTCATAAATCAAATCAAGGAAGCCGGCCAGCAGTAGTGATGTCATCCCCATAAGGTGGATAAAGGACCATATGGTGGACGTCATGAAACATTGGCGGGGAGATGTGACTAGGAGAGTGAAGGCAGGGGGTGAGAAGCCTTGGTACACGAGCACTCGAGGTTTGTAATGAGGAGAAGCAAAAGCATGCTCGAAATCCCCAACCTTACAAGCAACAAGAGGATGCAGCCAAAGCCCGAATGGAGAGCGTAGGAAGCTCTCACCTTGGAAGCGGCAGTTGGGATGCATTCCATGTCTACTTTATAAGTATCAACATTTATCTTGTATGTTTCATTTGATGTTATGTCTACTTTGTAAGTATCAACATTTATCTTGTATGTTTCATTTGATGTTATGTCTACTTTGTAAGTATCAACGCTTATCTTATTGTTTTGGTACTTTTAGAATCAAGTGGTTGGCCGGTCGGGAGAAGAGGAGGAAATTGCTCACCGCCATAACATATACTTTCTTTTGGAGAAGCTTGAGCGAGAAGTTGCCAACCTCATGGGAGCGCATTGCAAATATGGTAAGTGCGGCAAGCCTTAACCTTATGATTTGTATACTTGCTTTGCCTTGTCATGTTAGATCATTGTTTTGGTATACCAAAAAAAGCGCCTTGTATGGTCTTTGCATGGACCAATGCGTGATCTTGAGTGAGGGCTCTGTATAGAGTGGCCTTGCCCATGTCTTTCCCCTTGTACATACACATTTTGGTCAGCTCACATCTTTGTTTGAACTTGTATAGATTGTATGAAAATTTTGGCTTATCTTGTCAGAGCTTGATATGTAAATTTCAAATTTGGCTTATCTCGTCAGAGCTTGATATGTAATTTTCACATCTTGCAATATAACTTAGCCATTGTTTGCACTTGTGTGAATTGTGTACTTACTTTGTAATGTCAAAAATGCTATGGCACTCTCTCGAACTTTTTCAACAAATTCACTTCGTTCTTCACATCAGAGTATAGTTACCTTTGGTAATCTATAAATTTGGCATAATGGTGCATCCAGCTACAAGACTATAGCTGGATGCACCATTATGCCAAAAAAAATTTAATACCTGTACACGCGTCAAAATAACCGTCGAAAGATTCCTACATCTATCAAAAATAGCGTCGAAAGTTTTCTACATCCGTCGAAAATAGTGTCTAAATGATAGTCCAAATAAGTGTCGAAATGCCAATTGAAATTGCAGTCAAAATAACCGTCAAAATAGGAGTCGAAATAATCATGAAAAGAGCATCGAAAAATGGGTGGTAAAATTACTTTTTTCGACTCTTTTTTCGACACTTATTTCGGTGCCTATTTTGACGTTTCCATTTTGACGTTTTTTTGGACGGGTATTTGGATGTTTAGAGGATTTTAAACTTAGTTCTAAAGCATGGATAATGGCCTCGCCTCTTGTAGTGTTGATTATTCTTATGGTTAACAATTTCAACAAATTATGCAACTCTCTATAACGAATACACAACCTCTATACTAAAGAAGGTGATGTTTGACAAACATCATCAAGTTCTCCCTCCTTCACATCCCAAGTATGTACCACATGATGTCTCACCACTTGTGAGATGAGAGGTAGAGATTAGTTTGAGGCATGGAAAAATACCCTGAATCCACCACCCGATGGGATGTCTAGACACTCAATCTTCTTTAGACTTCCATATAAGTGTGAGTTGAAGATCAATACTCTCTTAGATCCCATGCAAAACTTCAAGAATATGGCAACAAATATTGGGACCATTTAATTGGTAAAATTGATACAAAGGGTGCAAGGGATGACTTACAAAACATTGGACGCCTTCAAAGTTCATGACCGATGCACCATGGGTATTAACCAAGAAGGAGCACAATAAGGTGAAAAGTGTGATTGCCTCTTTTCATACACCAGCGGGAGTAACACATTCATTGAAGGGTGCCTTGACAAAGATCAAAAAGAAAGGAGAGGAACAATAATATGGCCTTAAGTCACACGATTGGAAAATGATATTGCAAGTATATAAATATTCGCTTATTCATTTTCTCTTTATGGTACATAATTTATAGGCTCATATACTAACTTCCATTTTTTCTATGCATATTTTATTCTTCCAACTGATATAGTTGGTTGTGGAGACAAGAACATGAGAGAGGCTATTTACAAAGTGGGAAGCTTGGTGAGGTATGAATCTTCTCTTCAATTCACTAGCTAAGTTATATTTAATATTTGGTATTCTCATGCAATCACAAGTTATGTATAATAAATAGTACACGTGATTACTATGTAAGTAGGTACATATCCTTAAAGGATATAGATCCTACATCCATTGAGATTCCTCATGTCAATGCTATTGAGGAAGTGTGTATGATTGAGGAAAACTTTCCTAGAACAATTCTCACTAGCCAATTGCATCTTGTGGTGCATTTGGTTAATGAAGTGACACTTTGCGGTGCTGTTCATGTTCAATGGATGTTTTTCTGAAAGGTTCATGAAAACCTTAAAGGACTTTGTGAGACAAAGAGCAAGTCCAGAAGCAAGCATGGCATAGGGATGGTTGATGCAAGAGTCTCTTGTGTATATCTCAAAATATATCTCTTGTATATAGATCCTTCCATGCCACGATTGTGGAGTAATGAGGAGGATGACTAACTAATCATGTGCCATAAGGAAAAGGAAGGCAACAAACATTAGATGAAGCATTATGCTAAAGGGTGAATACATTCTGCATTCTAAATAGTCCCATCATGGAGAAGTTGATTTGGAGATACAAGGATGAAATAAATAGACAAAAGGATGAGAGAAGAGCTTTCAAAAGAGAAAATAGACACTTGCCATTCCCATCCACCAGCCTAGAACCTCTACCAAATGTGATCATATAGAATGAATTTGTATGGCAATATTGATGGCATCAAAAAATGGAGAGATGATCACAAGAGAAAAGCATGAGTATGCACGAGGATGTGACCCTCAAGTAAGTATATTCTTCATCTATGTCTCATGCTTTGATTTTTATATCCTTGTTTAATGCACTATAATAAATGCTATATTTTTGTTTAATGTTAGTACAAACTATATAATGCAATGTGGTCAAAGGAAAGGTGATTTTGCATGGAGCATGTGGATTCTAAAAGAAACACATTTGATTGTGGTGGTGTGATAACTTTTAAGCAAGAAAGTCAAGGTAGTAGACATGATACCAATGTCATAGAGGATAATCTTGAGTATTGTGGAACTATTTAAGATATTCTTGAGGTTGGCTTTAGATCATTTAGTCTATTCATCTTTGTTGTCAAATGTTTTAAGGTGATATATAGAGGTGATCAAAAAACCGTGAAAAATATCCAAATGGGTTCTTTCAAATTGATTCCACCAGGTTTTGGAATGATGAGAAAGATACTTTCGTACTACCTCAACACTGGTAAATCTTGACATTGTTTCCTTTCAAAAGTTTTCAACTATCTTTATTTTTTTGCTCAAAACATTGTTGTAAGGATTCTGAGGATGTTTTTTTTAAAAATATAATCATTTTATGAATGTATGTGACATGTATAACTTCAATTCAGCACTCAATAACTCTCTTAAATTTTATACAGTAAGAATAGCAACAAAATCTTACTGCTATTGTGCTATTGAGCAGCAAAGTTACAGTATAGCAATGAAATTCACTGCATTGTCGCTGGATTAGCAATGAAATTTTGCTATTGGGCAAGGAAACATCATCAAAATTTCATTGCTATGGTCATTGAGCTGAGCAGCGACATAATTCCCTGAAATCTTGAAAGCATAAACACTGCTGAAATGCTGCTAAGAAACACTGCTATGCCCTCGACGTATTGTAGTTTTGGTCTTTTCCCATACCCTGACAAGCCGACTTGTACTATAAACTCATTATAAAATGGGAGATTTGGGAAGCTCAATAAGAGGATGAAGAGAACGTCAACAGGTTGCTGAAGTAAAAGGTAGAAGAAGGAAAGAAGAAAAAGGAGAGCTGAGAGGGGACATAATTATATAAGAGGAGGATAGTAGATGAGGGAGTGTGAGGAGTTGGCTAGCTACTTGAAGCATGAGAGAAAGGAGAATTGAAATCAAGAAAAGGATGAGATGCTACTAAAATCAAAGCCATTTGTGAAGACCCATTGCAAACAGTATTGAAGATCACAAACATTGAGGCTTTCAGCTTCTTTTGAAGACATCTTGTGGCTAGAGATCGTGAAGTTTTTTTGGAATCATCTTGTGTGATTAAGTTCCTCCACACTCTTCAACAAGACCAAATGAATCAAATTTCAGAGGCTTCTTGCTTGTTGGATATCTTTTCCATCTTTGCGAGGTGGAAGCATGGAAACTTAGTGCACGATGCCTTGTGGCTTCTAACATCTCAGAATTTCCCGTAATAGTTTACTTTCCTAGTCTCAAGAAGGAACACCTCCCAATGATAGGTGGTGTTATGAGGAGAGAGATCGGTTCTAGCTCAGACGGTTGAGATTCCATCTCTTCGTATTGTATAGCCTCTCCAAAGTCAATTCCTCATGCCATTTCACTCCTCGCCTCTAAGGACCACCTATTCTACAAAGAATTTAGTACTTTGACCTCCTAGGCCAATTCTTCATTTGTTGGCAAGATGGGACACCTTGTTAGAGCTTGTCCTTTAATAGGTTTCGCAATGCATTTTCACAAATGGACTAGGCCTCCTTCCACACTACTACATGGGGCACATTTGCTTGGCCACTAAGGATGAGGCCATTATGTCATATGAGAAGTAAGGTGTGGGACTAGCCGTTTAGGTCTTTGACCTTCGTATTTTTGTAGTGCCAGTCCCGCAATTCCATCTACTGGCTCACTAGACTCCAGGTTCTTGCCAAATATAGGAGGTTTGTAGCAATATTGCTACATGACACACATCAAGATGTGAAGCCATCGAAGGCACCCTCACCCCGCCCAATAGATTCCATACGGAGTATCTAACTCAATATCATTCATACCCTCCATGTGGATAGTGGTGGGGGAAGCTTCAAGGTGACTTAGACCGCATGAAAAAGCACCAAGAGTCCTTAGTCTTGAGGTTCTGGGATCACCTCCCTTTTGTTAGTAGAAGTGGTGGTGAGCCCACTTAGCGTGCTGTAGACCACATGTGTGGTTGTTTCCCCCTCCTTCTATTGTATGAGATAGCCTCCTCCTCCTAGAACAGTTAGTCAAAAAAGAGAAGAGCATCCTCCCCCTTTTATGTTTCTTAACTCTCAGTCCCTATGTGGAGCCAAATTTGTACTTAGCCATTATGGATGTTTTTCTTGGTACTTAGCCATTATGGATGTTTTTCTTGGTACTTAGCCATTATGGATGTTTTTCTTGGTACTTAATAGAAGGATCTTTTTTCTAGAAAAAAAAAGCTCTATATAGAGTCCTATATTAAGAAATCCAAAAATCTTGTGATGATTTATAGTTATTAAGGGAAACGTAACCGTTTTTGTTGTGTGAAGGGAAATATGACCCACAAATCCCATTCTCTAAAGAGAAACTGTAGAAAAAGGAAGAGGACAATGAACCCAATAGCAAGGAAAGGCTAAATATTAATGTACCAAGAGTATGGTTATAATTTTTACAATAAATAGTAAGTTGAGGAAGCACGTTATTATACATCTATAACTTGAATATAATCTTATGTTTCGAGAGGCATGGACAAACCTAGGTAAAGTTTAGCTTCTTGTGAATCTTATGAATTTAACCATTTGTATTGGAAGAAAGAAACTAGTGTGGTTGGAAAGGTTGCTAAAGGGCTCAATGAGTGCATGTTTTTGGCAATAATGCGTGAGATATTACAAGAACTAGCCGTTATGCTTTGAAGAAGAGCATGGAAAGTCTCGTTATCCTATTACATGGAAAGTCTCGTTATCCTATTAGAAGATAGTTTTTCAAAGATTTTGATGAATAAGGCTCGAGTTTCAGAGAACCCTTACACATATTATGATTTATATGGTTAAATAAACTTTTTAAGGTAAAAATAAAATCCATTAGAATATGGTGAGAGCTATATAAGTGTCATATATTGCCATATTAAATATGTTTGCATGTGGCCATAGTGTTGTAGCTTTTATCCAAAGCATAAGCCAAATGCATAGGAGCATATAATATGTAGGCCTTGGTTTCTCATAATTAGCATTTCAAGCTAGCACACTTTTATGGAAAGGAGTCAAATTAACATGCACATTTTACATTATGCTACTTGAATAAATTTTTCAACATAAATGGATCTATGTTATTTGATGTTGGGATTAGCTTCAAAATAGTGACCCAAATTCAATAGTCAAGCAATTCAAAAAAAATCTTCAAATTCCTTAGCCGTATGCTTTTGCCTCTTGACTTCCAACTATAAGTCATGAATGTCCAAATGTTTATACACTTAATTATATATTTCTTCCCTAGCTAATTATTATATATTTCTTCCCTAGCTTTTCAAGCTTGTGTATTTTAAAACATGACACAACATTGAAACAAGAGTTACCTCTTTGAATAAATCAAAGTGTTTGAGAAGTAGTTACGCGATCAACTTCCTTTCTTAATTGTTCACAACCTATCACCAATTAAATTATTCTCTAGTGACTTAATATTCTAGGTTGATATAGGATAAACTTTAATCTACGGTGTGAATTAAAGACCTTTCTTTTGCTTTACCCTTATTCAATAAATGACCTTCAAACACACTCGTGTGCACACACACACACACACACATATAAATTAAGCTTCACTTCAATCATTAAAGAATCGTCTTCTTATTTTCATTTGAGTTTCTATGGTATGTACTTTATCAAGCATGCTTTGTTATAAATTGAATTCACAAGGTAAGTTGCACCATACAAAGGTCTTAGCCAATGTGTTTTAAAAAGAAGCATCTAACCATGTAAGTGAAATGGATGCCTTCAATAATCATGGTACGCAGTTGCACAATCTCATTGCATAAAAAGTTGGAAACATCTCACATTATCAAATCATAAGTATTGCGCTTTAAACAATACAATAAAGCTCAGGAGGAATAGAGAATGCTTGCAAGGTGGAAACAAGAAAGAAAACTTACCTTGCAAGGGATGAGGGTCATGGTAGTGGAAGAGGGTAAAGAAGAAGTTTTCACTCCCGGTAAGGTCTTGCAAGGTCAAGAAAAGAAATAGAGAAAGTGGGAAGAGAGATATCCATAGAATGGTGGAAAAATAGGGGAAGGAGGGAAAGCTCAGAAGAGATAGCACCTTTGCTATTATAAATGGTAGCATCTGACACGCTTATTAATAAGCTCTATGTGGGAACCGCACAACATGGTCCGAGGAGAGCAAAATGTATAACCTGTGCTATAGTACATGGCCATTGAGAATTCAGGTTTACATGCCCATAACTGGGACTTCAAGAGTCTCCCGAATTGTAAATTTGCGGGCAGCATCGATTTTTGGTAGTGAGTCCTGTTTTGTGCATGCCTTCCGTGAGGATTTGACAAAATCCTGCACATAATCAGCCATATAAACTTGTATGTGGCCGTTTGACTGACTGCAACACTCTCTCTATTACCTCTATAAGACATGCTTATTAAGATCTAAGTGGGAAACCACACAACATGGTCCTGGAAGAGTAAATTGTACATAACCTGAGATATACATGGCCATTGGAATTCAAGCTTTTATGCCCATTGGGAATTCAAGGATTACATTGTACTATATAGAGCTGCTGCTGATTTACCTTTGTGCGTGTATCTTGGCGGAGCTCTCGTGGGCATCGATATTGGTAATGGGTGGTAGATCCTTGCGCGTCTTCCACGATGATTTTGAGAGAATCCTCCATATAATTAGCCATTTAAGCTTGTGGGATGACTGGCAACATCCCGCCCTGCATCAACACCTCCATATTTTCGGTTCATTTGGTGAAGGAATGGAAGGTTTAGTAACCATTAATTGAAGAACCGAAATTGGTAAGATTCTGGGAGACAGAACAGGGGGGAATGCAGGCAGGGGGATCACTGAGGTGTGTGAACTTTGAAGGGTCAGAAACAAGGCTTAGGGATAAACCATTGCTGCAACTCTTTACTTGGAGAGCTAAACCTCTAGAAGGATGGAGGAAGAAGGCGAGGCAAGCGCCAGGAGAAAAGGCGAGAAACCTATGAAGGCCATGGTGAGAAGGCTGCCATCTGTGTTATATGTAGGGAAGGGAGGCTGTGTACTGTGTATTGTGTTGGTCTCGTCTCTCGTGTGTAATGCGGTTATGTGTTGAGGTTGAAGAGGACCACTTAGTTATTATTTAATTAAATGAGCTGCAAATTTCAAAGCGACTTAGGCTCCAAGCAACACGTCAGGGAAGCAGCTTTGGGGGACGTTTCGCACGAGCGAGAGGTGGGGCCCCCTGCGGCCGGTGGTTGGCTGGCAGGCTGATCTGCTGCTTCTGCACGAACATCATCGTGGGCTTTAAGAGAGAGAGAGAGTGCCGGGCGGCGGCCAGCAGTCGGGCCTCGACCCTCGAGTGAGAACGTGCCCAATTCGAAAGACCTAGCCTTCTGCCCGTGATGAACAAAACGACGACACGCACTCATTACCCCCGATTGACTCAATCACATGTAATCCAGTATCTTCCCACCATCCATTCTGGGTTCACATAGCATTACATCAATCCTTTTCACCATGGTTTGGAGAGGACATTCGTAATTTTTGAACAAACATTATCTTCACACTTCACTTTAGTCATAAGTCACACTTCATTTTTTTTATTAAAACTGTATTTATTCATTTATTTTTAAACAACATTGTTTAATTTTTGAATCATTTTTTTCTCGAACCAAAAAGTTCAAAGTTCAGGGTTTCTATCATGCCATGAGTACAACGATGCTAGTTATGAAGAGACCAAATGTCACACACAAAAGAAAAAGAGTCCTGGTGGGTAGTAGCACACACCCATTTGAAGAGGACACTACTGCCAACAACACTAGATATAGGCACTCACACACAAGGAAGGGTCTCTCTCTCTCTCTCTCTCTCACGTGTGCATGTAAAAAGAAGGGTCCCTAGTTGCCTTTACGCCTTGTGCTCACCCTCAGATTCATGTGAATTTCGGATTTCTCGAAAGAAAAGAATGACGTATGATTGTTTATTTTCATACTCAAAAGAATTTCTCAGAACAAGCACGCCTGACTAGATGCTTACGAAAGAAGACCACAAAAATTGGCAAAGGGGATAGCCAAGTGGTCATTATAAAAGCGGTTCGGAAGTTGGGACAACCACCCATGCATCAACCGCTTCATCAGAAGAGGAATAACTACTACATTTAGCCACCCATGCATCAACCGCTTCATCAGAAGAGGAATAACTACTACATTTAGCCACCCATTCCAGGGAGCCAATTGACCCTAACCAACTCCCCATAAATCTAGCCGAATATCCTAATACCATTGAGGAAAAGGAAAGGATAACGTGGCAATTGAAGAGTTGGCCGGGACTACCAAGCTCAGCTAACTAGAAGATGAGTCTCCAACAGCTTACCTAGAGCCATTCCCCTCGGTTTCCAACATGTGACCTACTGAAGAGGCTCAGGTATATAACAGAGAGCTCCTAGAACAAGCACCCCCTAATAGGCCAACAGCTGCAACATCTACCTCCCACCAAGGAAACACTGTGGCTGAATATCTCAGAAACCTAGGGGATGACCACCTCAAAAGGACAAAAACAAAAGTCCAAACACCAATACCCTATACGAACAAGAGCTTGAGAAAAAGACAAGGTGACCTTCCTCAAGGAACCACATCTACTCCCAGAGACATTGCAAGTCTCTCTTCCTTCCTCTCTTCTCATATCCAGATCCCCCTTGGCACCTTGCTTCAAGGTAGCCCAAGATTATGGAAGGATCTAAAAGATTGGATGGAGGGACGCCTTGGAGTAGGGATACAGGAATACACGGATCTAGATAGCTCTAATGAGACTAAGGAAGATGAACTCATTGAACCCCATGGGATCACTGGCATCCCCACGGTTCGAGTCAACAAACTTGGACAATATTTTGAAGGTGATGAACTTGATGTGGAATTACCAATAACCTTGGATGGACTCCAAATCATTGCCATCCTGGATGGGGAGTAGGAGTTAGCATTGTCACCAAACAATGCTAGGAGAAATGGGGGGCACCAACCATGCATTAGGGGAAGGTTGAGGTCTATGGGGGCCCTTTAAGCTGCCATATTATGTTTTTAAGTACTTTTGCTTAAGGACTCTAAGCATACTTTGACTAGGCCTGACAAGGGGATCTTTATGCAATCATTATTTGAATTTCTATTTTTTCAAATATATATTTGCTTGAGCTAAAATGGGGGTAACTTTTTGGTTTCCCCAAATTCAAAATGGCTGAAAAGCCTTCCCTCCTCTCTTCCCTCCACGTTTAGGTCCCCCCACTTTCTCTCTCTACATTCTCTCTCTAAGACACCCTCGTTTCTCTACCACTCTCTTTCTCTTTCCCTTTCTCACATTTGGATGTGCCATGGCTCTGCATCTCTGATTAGTAAGCTTCCATAACCTCTGCACTTTCAAATGCAGATATCTCACACTCTCTTATCCTCCATGCCTCATCTTTTTATCATTTTCTGCTCTCTCTCTCTCTCTCTCTCTCTCTCTCTCTCTCTCTCTCTCTCTCATGTCTTTCCCCCATTGAAGTGCAGAAAATCCCTCTATCAACCTCCATAGCTTCAAAGCTTACCATTTTCCATTCTTGCATTGTTTACCATACATATCCCCTACTTCCGTCTGCAATCTACATCTCTCTCTCTCTCTACTGTATTATGCTGCAAAACCTCAATCTACCATTTTCTATGCCTCTTGCCATCTTCCTTGTCCTTTCTCCTATTACCTAATCAGAAGATCTATGACCTTATAATATTTTTTATAGCAAAACTTCATTGCACTCTCCTCAAAATACCCTATCCTCACTCTTGCATTGTGTTCTACTACATTTCTTAGTTATGTAGGTGATGGAGCTAATGGTCTATTTGGCTATTATAGGAGGCTTTCTTTTGTTGCAGCTCAGGAATTGTATTTAAGACTGCATTTTCGAGGCTTATGGCTTGAGTTGCAGCAGCAACACAAGAAGGACATTGATAGGCTTGAAGAAGTGGTGAACAACTTGAAAACTCAGGAGCTCCAGAAGAACAACTTGTTGCTTAAGCAGGCCTTTGATATTGAACGGGACAAGGTGAATGCAGCCAAACAGGATGCACAAAACAAGCAATGACACCTTGCAAGCCTGAAGAAGCTTCCAGTAGGCTTTCGACAACGGAAAAGAAAGCGCCAGTCCCTAGAAACCTTGGCAACCCTAAGTGGAGCAAGAAAACGACGTGTACGAGCAACAAGGTAACTTCTATTCTTGCCATTGTTTTGCAGGCCTTTCTGTTTTGTGAAACATATTGATGTTATTTTGTATTGTAAAATAACGAAAATTAGAAAGAGTCAGCCTAACACTTATGAACAGGGCTATCAAAGGAAATATGGAACAGGATGATAATCTTCTTGACTGTAGTGCACAAGCCTCAAATTCCAACAAGGGAAGTCAATCTCAGGGAAAAGATTACTATGGAGTGCAATCAGAAAAGAATATATGATGGTTGTCAGCATTTGAGCTTCCACAGGAGACGAATGATACATTGCGATGGTACCTTACCCGAACAGGCATCCCAAATGTCATATCATTGCAGTCAAAAGGAGAAACTTTGCATGTGGAAGATGTAGGAACATTTACAGTTGAGTGGCACATGGCAGGTGATTTAAAGACATTGAAGTGTATGCTGGGATGCAAGCTAGGAGAAAATACTTTTTTTCCATGTATTTATTGTTGCCATTCAAAATCAGAGTATATTGATCGCGGCAAAGCTTCAGGCAAGGTTGCAGCCACCAAGACGACCAAATCTCATGCAAAGGGCAAGAAAAATGTACAACCAACTTCAATGAGTACAACGCAAAACAAAGATCCAAAGAAACCTATGCAGTGGGTTAATGGCATCATGAATTGTAATACCAATTGTCCGCCTAATCGTGATCAAGAAGATATCTCATGGAGCCCTATATTAGAGATTCCACTTTCCCGTGTTCATATTTGCACGCTTCATGCCAGGTTACGCATAATGGACAAATTACTAAAGTTACATATCAATTATGCATGGAATATGGAGCCTGAACATCTTCGCAACGAATGCATCAGTAAGCTGGAAGATGTCCTTTCAAGCGTGGGGCTTCATGGTGGTGCTGTAAAGTTAACTAAGGATACCAAAAAGTCGGGACCGGGTCAGGATAATCCAAACAAAATATGCATGGGTGGGTCCAAAGCAAGACACCTTCTCTCAAATTACGAGGGGTACAATAGTCACACAAAATATGAATTATGGAAGGCCATTTGTGAATGCACCACTTATCGTGGGAATAATGCAGAGCTTGGTCTCAAGCGGGCAAGGCTGTGGGAGTCTCTTGACAAAATGATTCAATTGCTAGAAAAGGCTCCACTTGTTGCTGAGGAGATTGCAAACTTAAAGACTGCAATACATACATTTACTCAGCAAATGGTTGATGCATGGGGAGAAACACATCACCCACTATATGGTATTTACCTTTCTATCTATTTACTGATATTAATCGCCAAATAGTAAAATTTTGATACGTTCTTTGTTGCTGCAGCACATTATATTTGCCCACGCACAGTTTTTTCTCGATGAATATGGTCCAATGGCAATTTGGAGCACGCAAGGAATGGAGCGCTCTCATTATCAAGCTAAGGCAGCATACTTTAAGAACACGCGACATGGTGGAGGTGGTAAGGAAAAAAGTAATGCCTTGCATGAGATGTTTAATTGGTTTTATCGCAGTTTGGGAGGTCGACGCCGACAGAAACCAAAAGGGCAGGTGTCATTACTAAGAAGAGTTGTAAAAAATGTCAATCTGCAAACGAGCAATTGCATGGCGAGCATCAAGTGCCGTGCATGGGATGCGTGAGTGGTTCGCTGCGCAGAGGCGTATGGGTCGAAAATGGGTTCCATATTAAAAAATTGTAGCCTTTTTTAAGTTAAAGCTTTTTTATTAATGTCGAGATTTTTTTATTAATAAGTTTTTTTCAAAAACTATATAAACCTATAAAAGTGAGTTTTAAAATTACATTTTCACGTTCGTTCACTCGTGTAAGTCAATGGATGGCTAGAACTAAGCACACTGCACGCAAAACTGAGAACCCAAACGTACCGTCTGGTGCACACAACTTGATACACGCAGTCGCCGTGGCACAGGCATTTCAACAAGTGCAAAAGCGTATCAAAAAGAAGCATACAAGCATGGATAGAGAGGTAGAGACCCGACAGGAAGATGTACAGCCTCAGGACTGGACAATATTGAGGATGTCTCCAAGTAGCCTGGAGACACCGGCTCATTTAGAGCCACGCATACTCCATTCCCCTGACCTCTCTCAGAGGCTGAGCAGCAGGAGCGTGTGCTGGAAGAGCAACAACACCAGATTGATGAGGAGGAGCATAGAAGAAGAGAGCAACAGCAAGCCCTATTCTCTCAGCAGCTAGAAGAGGAGCTAAGGGTCGCATTTGAGGAAGACCAGGAAGCACTTCTGTGTATTGAGCAAGAGCAGTATCAACAGGCTGCTGACTTCTATGAAGCAGAGGAAATAAGCCATCGTGAAGAGCAGGATAGGCTCTTAGCACAAACACTACATGAGGAACTTGAGAGGCGTCAGCCTCCATCTCCACCTAAAAAGCAAAGAATAAAGATTCGTGTCAAGAGAAAGAAGGAACGTGCAAACAGGCAGCAAGAGGTGGAGATGGAAGAGGAGGATCGACGACAAGTAGAGGAGCAAAGGGAGAGGGAAAGACTGGAGCAGGAGGAGCAAAGGGAGAGGGAAAGACTGGAGCAGGAGGTGCAAAGGGAGAGGGAAAGACAGGAACAAAGAATTCAAGAAGCACGCAGATTAAAACAAGAACAAGAAAAGAAGAAGGCAGAAGCAAGTAAAAGAAGACTAAATCTAGATCCAGTCGAGCAAGAAAGGCGAAAACAATTTAGAAATGATAGACAACCATGGGAAGAGAGGTCGCACCACCACCCCTTGTAGCCAACAAGAAGAGAAGATGGAAACCAGGGACCGTGGCTCTGCGAGAAATCAGAAAGTACCAAAAGAGCACAGACCCCATCATGGCGAAGGCCCCTTTTGCAAGAGTTGTAAAGGAAGTCATCGACAAGTACAGTGACAGGGTCACCCAGGTACAGAGTACGGCACTGGAGGCCCTCCAAGAGGCGTCCGAAATAATTTTGGTCTCTCTGTTTCAAGATTTGGTGCTGTGCCATGCTCACGCCAAAAGGGTGACCCTAAAGCCTGTTGACATGGCACTTGCACTACGTTTACGTCAGGATAAAGCGCTCCATAAGGAAGGCTTTATAGGATAGGATTAAGCTTTTAGGCGGCGGCCTTTGTGCCTTTTGTAATCTCAACATTGTAATACATTTTTCTGAATCTATAAGATATTGTTAATGACTCGTTAGCCAACGTATTCATTTGTTTCAACTGTGTTATAAAAGCAGACATTTCATTTCTTGTACTGTTGTTTGAATGGGTAAAACTGTTGATCATGTATTAAAAGCCTTAGTTAAACAGAAACAAAATTTATATTATTGATAAGGTGATTGTGAAACATTATCTTGTTATACGTGGTATTGTTGTTGGCATTGAACAAAGGATCCTTACAAAGTGCAGAAACAAAATTAAATTGAATTTATTTTGGGTCCCAAAAAAAGGCTTACAGCTGAATAAGGCCTTAGAAAAGCTCAGGGACAAAAAAAAAGTTATTTGGGGCTCAAAATCACCTGGTGAAGTGCACACAATGCATTAATGTGTGAAAAAATGATCAAAATAAGGCTGTGCGCTACGGCGCTGTTAGGTATTTTTTTGGTAATATTTTCTTGGCATGTGTACACACTCATGCATGGCATTTACAAATAAAGGGTATCCATCTCCAAGGGCTAAAGGGGGTATAAGGCCACATGTGGACGGATCTAACAAAAATATGCAATGTGTACAGTTAGTTGTTGGTTTACCTTGATAAATGGAAAATAAAAGGGGTGTGAGATGAGAATCAGTTTCACAAGGCAG
This sequence comes from Cibotium barometz, assembly GCF_041138505.1. Lineage (NCBI taxonomy): Eukaryota > Viridiplantae > Streptophyta > Polypodiopsida > Cyatheales > Cibotiaceae > Cibotium > Cibotium barometz. The sequence continues at coordinate 12,478,948 of NC_141075.1, forward strand.
GTTTTAGCACTATCATATGTGGACAAGTTTGTTGACAAATAATGTGAGCATGCAGAGCACTATTTTTTAAAAAAAAGCTGGACAGGGACCCGTTAGAGGAGGTCAGCTACAGTACCGGTCCTTGGCATTTCATGGGAAACAAGGGTATTTGTGGTCCACAAGATGTTATTAAAATGGTGCAAAGTCTTCCTTGAATGCAAGAGTCACCATGGGATTTAATACAAGGCTTGCTAAAAATAGAAGGTGGCCTTGGATTGCTTCAAAAGATTCTTCAACTAGCCTCAATTGTCAAAAAAGCGCCGAGTGGAGGTGGGGGTGAGCTCTCTAGCAACCTGACATGCCTTGGAGTATTATCAATAGTATAATGTTTTCTTTTTTGGTTGAATGGGCAACGCAGCCCACATGTATAAGAGGAGGAGAGCCTGCGTAGAAGGTGTGGTGGGTTAGAGCTCGTACTCTAATGCTCTCAGAGAACTGCGTAGCTGTGCGTAGCAGAGTGTGTGAGAAAGCGCAACTCTCTCTATATTGGTGTGTAGAGGAGGCTCTCAGAGAGAAGCGCTGCATTGGTGTGTAGAAGGGGAGAAGCTATAGTTTTCAAGGAGTGATAGAGGGAGCTCACATCTCTAATGCTCTCAGAGAGCTGCGCAGTACATGTGCGCAGCCCATGTATGTAGAGAGGAGAGCTGCGTAGCTCTGTTGTATACAAAGTGTGTGGGAAGGCTGCGTAGCCAAAGTGTGAGAGGAAGCTTGTGTTCTAATGCTCTCAGAGAGCTGCGCAGCACTCCCTATTGGTGTAGGAGGGGAGCTGTAGTTTCCAAAGGTGTGAGAGGGAGAGCTCATTGCTCTAATACTCTAAGAGAAGGTGCGCAGCACATATGTATGAGTGTGATGGGGAAAGCTCGCAGCTCTAATGCTTTCAGAGAGCCTGCGTAGCCAGCGTGAGTAAGAGGAGAAGCGCGGACATGTATACAAGGAAAGCTGCATGTACTTTGTATGGTTGTGTATAGGAGGGGAGGAGAAGCTGCAACGCCACTTGTATGAATGAAGAGAAGGTGCCACGCATAAAGAATGCGGCTCTCTGTCATGATGACAGCCCATGCAATGTAAGTGACGGCTGGCCAGTTTTTTTTGTTCTCTTTTTTGTGAAATAACTCATATATATATGAGGAATCACCAATTTGTGGCATTGGAAAACCCATGTATATGATAACCAACTCTCTGATTTTGTGGAAAGCTCATGTGTATGAGAAAGACAGCCCTCTGGTTTTGCTTGAGAGAATATGTATGTATGGTGGTATGCTTCTTCAACAGACAGACTGAAGACCATAAAGTGATTGTGCCTCCTAGTCACACACTGCTTGCCAGGTTGGGAGAATTGAAGTTCCTTACTGATGTTGTCTTTTCTTGGGAAACTGAAGTTTTGCAGAAAGCTCATACTTGATGGAATGTAACCTTGTTTATGTCAAGTGGTTCTCTCACCATTTCTCTGTGGTGATCATTTTGCTTATGGCTGTGAGCCTATTTCATAATAAGGTTGCACCCCTATATGCATATGTATCAATTGAGTAAGGGTGGCAGATGTTGATGTGCCCATCTCCCCTTGCATGTCTTGATCAAATGTATGTAGGCTTCCTCCAGTTACTTAGGAAATTGAATGAGGGTAGAGACAAGGTTTCATGCTTAAGATGTTAAATGTTGTGTCAGCTCACTGAGTAGTTGACTGCTGGTGCCCCTTTTCCTGGATGTTGGTGTGTACTCCGAACTGTGGAAAGGCATTGCTATAGAGGTGTTCCGTGTCTCACTGCCTCCCTTCAGAGTTTTTGGTGCCCCCACTGAGGAGCATTCCAAGAACCTTCAGTTTACAAGACTGAAAACATGTGCATGTGATTAATCTCAGTGAATGACTGCTGTGTCAGGACAGTTGTGTGATAGATGCCTTCTAAAATTGTGCTATATTAGCTTGATTTGACAGCCAACTGAAGTATGGTTTACAGGCTGAAATTCTTGGGATTGGTGCCGTTTCATAGTTGATGTGTTGCCTAAAAATTCTGGTAAAATTGGGAAATTAGCCAGTCGTGCCTCTTGGGAGTTGGATGGCCACTCTCAATGGATAATCATAATGGACCTCAATTTACTCCTTTCCATTTTACCCAAAGAATTCAGATAAATGTTCATGTGGACAGAAAAATTTTCTTTCAATAGCGTATGGCATATATGTTTGGGCTAGACAGACTGAGGGAAATATTGGAGTCTCCTTTGCCTGTGGTAATCTCGATGATTAACTATGCAAATTCGTTTGATGTGCATGTGTTCATCCTCTTCTAAACCTGAAGTGTTTTGAAGTTTTCTTCTGAGAATTGAGTTAGTAGAAGGTTGTGTTTTTGCATCTATGTCAAAAGGGTTTTTATCATAGATTGGGTAGCAATGGCTTTCCCTTATCCAGAGTTTCATGGAAAAAGTGATGAGAATGTGGAAGAGTTCTTAGAAAACATGGAAGTTGCGTGCATAAGCAACCATATCCAGATACCCGCTCAAATGTTACGCCTTTTGCAAATCTGTTTGAAGGGTGATGCACGGAGCTGGTGTAAGGGTTACGAGGAGGAGTTGCAGAGGGCTGATCCACCTATGCCATTGACATGGGATAATGTCCGACAGGCTTTAACAGCACAGTTTGTGAAGGTGAAAGATCCAGACAAAGTTTGGCATGAAATACAGGAATTGAGACAAAGAAAAGCGGAGCCCATTGATGATTACATCAAGAAGTTTTCCATATTATGGGAGAGCTTGTGTCAAGCCTTGCAGCCACAAGTGCCCCCACCAGATATGATGAAGAAGGACCGGTTCTTGGTTGGCCTCAAGGAAAACCTGCGTTGGAGGGTAGAATTGAAGAAGCCAAGAACATACGAGGATGCATCGGAGGTGGCAAGGAACAAAGAGTGGAAGTTGAATAGACTAACTCAATTGGGAGTGAGCTCACTACCTATGGTGTCAGAGATGAAGCAAATGGATTCCATGCAAAGTCGGGTTCCAGAGGAGGTTCATCCGGCAGATGCGGTTTCAGTAGCTACTCAAGTTGTGCCAGCAATGGTCACTACTGCAGCACAAGATGATGAACTGATGAGGCAGGACTTGAGGCAAGTGGTTGATTTGATGAAGAATCTCAGCCTAAATATGTTAGGTAATGTGGGAAATAATCGAGGTCGTGTGAGACTTGCAAATCAGCCAGGAGGTGAAGGACAATCAAAGAATGGTTTTGGTGGACAGAACAACGGCAGGGGTTGGAGGCAGTTGCCCACATGCTATAACTGTGGAGAGCTAGGCCACATCAGCCCACAATGTGATAAACCACCAAGAATGGGTGGAGATATGTATCCATTGCCCACACAGTTACCAAACCGGCCAAATGATTATGGCATTGAGATTAAGGGTGAGGCAGGATCTAGTGGACTGACCAAGGAGGACAAGGGAAAGACAAAAGTGTTAAGTGTGGTCACCTTGGAGAAGGCAGCAATGTTGGAAGATACATTAGTAATGCCTATTGGGAAGAGAACCACAGAGGATAAAGAAGGAAGAAATGAAGCAGGTCCCAGTAGGAAGAAAGGGAAGAGTCATGAGGGTGAAGATGTGAAAGCTAAAAGGCAAAAGAAAACTCGCCGAAAATTTCACGTCTCAGATTTTCCACTAGGGGAAGGGCAGAATAGCTACGACTTGAAACAGGACCTGAGCAGTAGGAAGGCAGACGTGACCTTTGGACAACTAGTGGAAATGATACTGAAGTTGAAGCGCCAATGGAAGAAACTAGTCAGCCCGCTGGGGAAGGAACCCAACAGAGGGTCAGTAAGAGTGTTGGCCATTGATGAGTCTTCAGACATTTGTCCCATAGTGGATGTTTGGCACAAGAGGAAGAATCTTGGGCAGGGATACGTGGATGGTGGTGCACAAATTTGTGTAATCACTCAAACATGTGTAGAAAAGATGGGCCTGACAGTAGAAGGAGTTTCAGGATTCCGCATACGATTGGCAAACCATCAAAAGATCAAGTGTCTAGGGGTAGTGAAGAGCTTGGAAATCGAAGCTTATGCAGTCAAAACGGTAGTAGATTTTCATGTAATGCCAGCAGGATTAGGGGCTTATCCTATCATCCTTGGAAGACCATGGCTACGCGCCGTGCGGGCCGTTCAAGACTGGAGACACGGTACAATCAGCTTATATGGGGAGACAGGGGGCAAAAGATTATTTGACATGAGTAGCAGGAAGCCACTAGATGAAGATTATGAAGAAGGGGAGAATTCAAGTAGTGAAGAGTCTTCCACTATGTCAGATGGGGACAGTGGCACCACCACTAGTAGTGAGGGAGAGGTAAATGTGGCATTTGTGATGGTGGACAGGGTCTTTGAACAGACCAGCATAGTCGCATCCATGAAGAGGATTGAAGATGAGTCTAAGGGCCCATATGAGGTGATTGAAGAGCTAATGCAACCCCAGGTGAAGCTGCACGAGAAACACGAATTGATGGCCAGGATGATTAGCACAGATCTCTCAGACGTGGAGAAGGAGAAGTATTTAAAGATGTTGTCAACATATCCAGATTTATTCATCACATCTTATGAAGAAGTCCGGGGCTTCGAAGGGGAAGATTTGCACATAGAGCTAAAGGAAGGAGCCAAGCCAGTACGTCAAAGATTAAGGAGAATGGGTCCAGAACAGATGAAGGCTTTGCGAGAAGAGGTGGACAAACTACTAAAGGCTGGTTTTATATGCCCTGTGGAGACAACAGAGTGGGTGAGCCCAGTCGTGGTCACTCCAAAACAGGACGGAAAATGGAGGGTTTGTGTGGATTTCAAACCTTTGAATGCAGCCACAAAGAAGGATCCATACCCACTACCTTTCATTGATCAAATCCTGGATTCAGTGGCGGGTCATGAAAGATACAGTGTGTGTGATGGGTTTTCAGGCTATTTCCAGTTGAAGATTGCTCCAGAGGATCAGAAGAAAACTACTTTCATTACGCCATGGGGCTGCTTTTGCTATACAGTACTACCATTTGGGCTAACAAATGGTCCAACTCACTATCAAAAGAGAGCAAATTGGGCGCTTCTGCCATTCATTGGAAAATGTGTACAGGATTTCATTGATGATTTTTGTGTCTATAGCACACGAATGGATCACTGTGAAAAGCTGGAAATGGTGCTGGAACGATATAATGATTGTGGTGGCCAACTCAATCCCAAAAAGTGTTTCTTTGCAAAACCAAGGGTAAAATTGTTGGGTCATATGGTGTCAGAAAATGGCATTGAGGCTGATCCAGACAAGGTCAAGGCAATCATGCTTCTTCCTTCTCCAGAGTCTACAAAACAGTTGGCAACATTCATTCAGAAGGTAAAGTACATGGCAAGATTCATTTCATTGTCCTCACAGCTTTTATATCCATTACAACAGGTGGAAAAGCACAATCCTTTGCAATGGGATGACAAGTGTGAAGAGGAGTTTCGGAGGGTCAAAGAAGTCTTAGGGGAGATGACAGCGGTGCAGGCTCCAAATTGGGAACAGGTTTTTTATGTGAATCCTTCAGTAGGAGAGGATGCTATTGGTGCTATGTTGCTGCAAAAAGGGAAGGGGAGCCAATATATGCACCCCGTCTATTGTGCTAGTAGGGTAAAGTCAGTAGCAGAGAGGGGGCTGTCAGAAATAGAGTTGGTAATGGTAAGTGTGGTGTTTGCTTGCCGACGGTTTCGCCAATATCTTTTGACAAAGCCATTTGTATTCCTAACTAGCTACACATTCTTGCCTCAGCTCATCAATGGTGTAAACATGTCTAAGGCAGTGAAAAAATGGGTGATTGAATTACAGGAGTTCGAGTTCTCTTTCTTGGTGGAAGAAAGCAACAGAGCTACTTTGGCAGACTTGTTAACTTATAAGGAAAACCCTCTACTTGTCAAAGAGGAAAGTGTTAGAAAGGTAGAAAATGTGGCAGAAATAAGCAATGCTCATGTTTTGTTCTTTGATGGTTCATACAGGAAGAGCCATGATGCAGCTTCTGGTGGTATAGCTCTTTATGACCAGCAAGGTAAGCTGATTTGTAAAAAGCGATTCAAAGTTGATGCTCATACTAACAATGAAGCAGAGTATTCTACATTGGAAGCAGGGCTAAACATTTGCATTAAGCATGGTGTAAAGAGACTATGCATAAGAGGTGATTCTCTACTAGCGGTAAAGCAAATACTAGGAGTATGGAAGAGCAAAAACCCTGCATTGAGGAACAAGTGTTTCAAGATCAAGAGCTTGTTAAAGGAGTTTGAAGCATGGGGCATTCGGCATGTGGAGCGGTCTCTTAATACAGAAGCACATGAAGCAGCACAGGGAATGATTGGCGAGCTATATGTGTTAAAAGCAGATCTGCCACTTTATCGGGGTCGTGAAAGTCTGACACTGGAAGAAGAGTTTTTGTTGACAGGAGTCATTCCCAAGGACATTGAGAAGGCAAAGAAATATGGGTTTGTACGTAGAGCTTGCAAATACAAGCTCATTGGTGACACCTTATACATGCAAGGGGCTGACTTGGTGTTAAGGCGTGTACCATGGAAGGAAGAGCTGTAAACACCATATTAGATAATTTGGGAAAAATCCCATTCCCATTTGAAAAATGGGAGCATGGTGAACTTGTCCAAAAGTTTGTCAAAACCCCCTCATGTGACATATCATCGGAAAGATCTTGAAGAGTAGAATCTAAATCTATGATCTCCGACAAATTTGGAGTTAGTATGTTTAAGATATGTCCAAAACTATATGGAGTAATTGATTCACAAAATGTGAGATTTTTCCCAAATTACCTAATATTGACTTTGTACAGAGTGCTTGAGGAGAATCATGAAGGAGCATGCGATGGCCACTTTGCATTTAAAATCACATTGCACAAAATCTTACAGGAGGGTTACATATGGCCAAGTATACAAAAAGATGTGCATCACTGGTGTAGCTTATGCAAAAGGTGCCAGGCATTTGGGAAACGAGTTTTAAAACCAGAGTTGCGCAAGACAATTTTGGCCTTTGACATTTTTGAGAAGTGGGAAATTGATGCAGTAGGACCCTTACCCATTACCAGCAGGGGGAAGAGTTATATTTTGACAGCTATGGATTATCTTTCCAGGTGGGCAGAAGCTAGAGCAGTAAAGCAAATTACTGCAAGAGATGTTGCAAAGTTTGTTTATGAAGACATCTGCTGTAAATTTGGGGTGCCCTTGGAGCTTCTTTCTGATCAAGGGCCTGGTTTTAGGGCTGACTTGCTAGAATACTTGTGTGCCAAAATGCGGATTAAGCATAATTTTACTACTCCTTATTACCCGCAGTGCAACGGTTTGAATGAAAGATTCAATGGTGAACTTGTACACATTCTTGCAAAGGTGACAGAACATCAGGGCAAGAATTGGGATCTGGAGCTGTTCAGTGCTTTATGGGCTTATCGTACATCGGTGAAGACAAGCACATGTTTTACACCTTTTCACTTACCTGTGGAAGTTGAGTTACCTGCAGTTAAAATGTTAGAAAAGCTGCTAGGGCCATCTAGCAACACATTTAAAGAGAGACTCTTACAGTTACAAGAGGTTCAGCTGGACAGGATGAGTGCCTTGGAACATTATGAGAAGATGCAAAATAGGGCATTGACAAAGATAAATGAGAAGATTAAGAAGAAGGGTATTGAGGAAGGTGATTTGGTGCTATGCTATAATAGTAAGCTGGATAAAACCTTTCAAAAGAAGTTCCAAGTGAAATGGGAGGGGTCCTTCAGAGTAATGAATTGCTTTGCTAATGGCACATATCAATTGGGTGACCTTGATGGGACCCCACATGTATCAAGGGTGAATGGTTTGCGTCTCAAGATATATCATGCACAACTGATGATGGTAGACAAGGATGAAAGGATTGAAGTAGTGAAAAACAGTGTCTTTGAGAACATGGCAATATCAGATGCATTGAGTCTCACGGCACTGTTTTCTGCTGACCATGAATGATCTAGCAGGCTAGGGGATGGGCAAACTATGTTAGGTATTTTTTGGTAATATTTTCTTGGCATGTGTACACACTCATGCATGGCATTTACAAATAAAGGGTGTCCATCTCCAAGGGCTAAAGGGGGTATAAGGCCACATGTGGACGGATCTAACAAAAATATGCAATGTGTACAGTTAGTTGTTGGTTTACCTTGATAAATGGAAAATAAAAGGGGTGTGAGATGAGAATCAGTTTCACAAGGCAGGTTTTAGCACTATCATATGTGGACAAGTTTGTTGACAAATAATATGAGCATGCAGAGCACTATTTTTTTTAAAAAAGCTGGACAGGGACCCGTTAGAGGAGGTCAGCTACAGTACCGGTCCTTGGCATTTCATGGGAAACAAGGGTATTTGTGGTCCACAAGATGTTATTAAAATGGTGCAAAGTCTTCCTTGAATGCAAGAGTCACCATGGGATTTAATACAAGGCTTGCTAAAAATAGAAGGTGGCCTTGGATTGCTTCAAAAGATTCTTCAACTAGCCTCAATTGTCAAAAAAGCGCCGAGTGGAGGTGGGGGTGAGCTCTCTGGCAACCTGACATGCCTTGGAGTATTATCAATAGTATAATGTTTTCTTTTTTGGTTGAATGGGCAACGCAGCCCACATGTATAAGAGGAGGAGAGCCTGCGTAGAAGGTGTGGTGGGTTAGAGCTCGTACTCTAATGCTCTCAGAGAACTGCGTAGCTGTGCGTAGCAGAGTGTGTGAGAAAGCGCAACTCTCTCTATATTGGTGTGTAGAGGAGGCTCTCAGAGAGAAGCGCTGCATTGGTGTGTAGAAGGGGAGAAGCTATAGTTTTCAAGGAGTGATAGAGGGAGCTCACATCTCTAATGCTCTCAGAGAGCTGCGCAGTACATGTGCGCAGCCCATGTATGTAGAGAGGAGAGCTGCGTAGCTCTGTAGTATACAGAGTGTGTGGGAAGGCTGCGTAGCCAGAGTGTGAGAGGAAGCTTGTGTTCTAATGCTCTCAGAGAGCTGCGCAGCACTCCCTATTGGTGTAGGAGGGGAGCTGTAGTTTCCAAAGGTGTGAGAGGGAGAGCTCATTGCTTGAATACTCTAAGAGAAGGTGCGCAGCACATATGTATGAGTGTGATGGGGAAAGCTCGCATGTACTTTGTATGGTTGTGTATAGGAGGGGAGGAGAAGCTGCAATGCCACTTGTATGAATGAAGAGAAGGTGCCACGCATAAAGAATGCGGCTCTCTGTCATGATGACAGCCCATGCAATGTAAGTGACGGCTGGCCAGTTTTTTTTGTTCTCTTTTTTGTGAAATAACTCATATATATATGAGGAATCACCAATTTGTGGCATTGGAAAACCCATGTATATGATAACCAACTCTCTGATTTTGTGGAAAGCTCATGTGTATGAGAAAGACAGCCCTCTGGTTTTGCTTGAGAGAATATGTATGTATGGTGGTATGCTTCTTCAACAGACAGACTGAAGACCATAAAGTGATTGTGCCTCCTAGTCACACACTGCTTGCCAGGTTGGGAGAATTGAAGTTCCTTACTGATGTTGTCTTTTCTTGGGAAACTGAAGTTTTGCAGAAAGCTCATACTTGATGGAATGTAACCTTGTTTATGTCAAGTGGTTCTCTCACCATTTCTCTGTGGTGATCATTTTGCTTATGGCTGTGAGCCTATTTCATAATAAGGGTGCACCCCTATATGCATATGTATCAATTGAGTAAGGGTGGCAGATGTTGATGTGCCCATCTCCCCTTGCATGTCTTGATCAAATGTATGTAGGCTTCCTCCAGTTACTTAGGAAATTGAATGAGGGTAGAATCAAGGTTTCATGCTTAAGATGTTAAATGTTGTGTCAGCTCACTGAGTAGTTGACTGGTGCCCCTTTTCCTGGATGTTGGTGTGTACTCCGAACTGTGGAAAGGCATTGCTATAGAGGTGTTCCGTGTCTCACTGCCTCCCTTCACAGCGCGAATTCAAGCCTGGCCTGCACTTTGAAAGGCATAAATTCGCGCCGTAGCGCAGAGCCTTTTTTTTTTAATTTTTGGACTCTTTCCAGCATTATGTGCACTTTTTTGATGAAAAATATGCTTATAAACATCAAAAAACATAAAAAATTTTGATTTTTTTAAAATTGTTCAGATTTTGCACTGCCAGATTTCAGCTGGATGTTAAGTGACATTCAAAGAACAAATATTTTATCATTATCAATGAAATATCCTACACATTCACATGCCTGCCAAAATTTTATAGGGCACAGTGCTGACACAACAAATAAACAAGAGAAATGGTTCAGACTTCTTAGAAACATTACAATTAAAAAAGTATACATTTTGTATTGATTTCGTAGAAAGAAAATTACAAGTTCCTGAGAAGATTTTTGAGAGCTTCTTTAGCTTCATCACTATGCGTGGCTTTCTCACCTAGGCTATTAGCTATAATAATAGGATTGGTTACACCTTTCGAGATTGATGTAGCACAATGGCTTAGCACATGGCCGCCGGTGTAGTTGCCTGCAAATGTATACATAGCTACCTCCCTACTAATAAGTATACATTTGTTTGCATTATTTGCTAGCCCATCTTCGGTGAGAACCCCACTTAGAGCTTTACACTTGATGAGCTCTGCTTGTGCCTCCTCAGAGTACTCTAAATGGATTACTCGAATAAATGATGGAGAGAGGCTAGGAAGGTAATGAATCAGGGAGGTGTCTCGTCCATCGGATTGCACACGAACTCCACCTCCACGTGCAGAAAACTTGTCAAAAATATAAGCTTTCTACAAGAGAAAAAAATCAGGTGTTAGTAATAACTCACTTATAAATACGAAGGCACAACTTTGATTTAACCCCACCTCAATGTCATCATCACATTGGCTAATGCGTGGGTTGCATATGTCTATACTGCTTCCACGCTGCTCAACTGATGTATCTACATGCAAGCGCTTATGTGGTTGAAATGCTTCTTGAGGGACACTTTCATACTCTGCTGCTACATTTTCTATAGCAACAAGAGCATTGGAAACAGTTTTCTCAATTGTACGTTCTGTATCATAACCTTGGAATGCTAGCGCTTTGGTAAGATCATGGTCATCAAAATCAATCTGTACACCTGCAGTCTGTTGCTCAAGTGTGTCTTCTTTGCAAAAACCAGACCCAATTGCTAATATGCTTAGGGCCTCATCCTCCCTTAACCCCAAGGATTTACAAATGTCATCAAGGAAAAGAAATTCCTTGTTATCCATGATGATGGGATTCAAAGTGGTTACATCCAGGGATCTCTTCCACAATTTCATCCCCTTCGAGGTCACGATGAGGCTCTTCATCCTCAGTTGACCCTTGTTGGAGAAGCACCAAGGCCATGGACGCTTCAGCTTCTTCTGAGAAAACCTCTTCCACCTCGCCTTTGGATTCCTTCACAAGAGCTACTTCTTTACTCACTGCCTTTCCCTTCTATTTTTCTGTATCCCTGGCTTCTTGCAGAAACAGTGCTAAGGTCATATCCCATGAAAGGAAGGTGGTGCCTACATTACCAACCTGCAATTCATAAACGGTGTCATCATCTTTGACCCTATAATTGCTAGATGTAAGCCCTTTCAAAAATCAGTTGAGCCTGAATCGAAACGACTTGTCACCATGGTACAGATGCCTGATTAAGTCCACTGGAACCCATTTAGTGGTGGATTCAGGCAATTGCATGACATATTGTGCCACTACATCATTCATGTACTGGACCTGCTCTTGAAAAGCCTCTGCATGAAGGTCTATAGTTATCTGCATATCAATCACCCCCTCAAAAATGGCGATGTTCTCACCTGCACCTGCTGAGAGCCCAATTTTCTCAAGCTTTGTGCATAGCGAGTTAGAGCTTGAAGCCATGGCGGGATATTGAAGGGAAATAGAAACTGCAAGATCTTAAGAATGAAATGAGATTTATAGAGCAAAACCTATTCTTATAAAGCATTCCACTATAACATTTAATAAATTTATAGAACATACTTAAAAATTTTAAAATTAACAAAATTAAAATCCAAATTGCAGTGAGATACAGAGGACATTGGGACTATGGTGCAATCAATAATTTTGTATTCAAAAGTACACCGCTACAAATTATCGCCCAAAATCACTCAAAATGTTACCTAAGTCTGCAACTTAGCAGTCTTTCAAGCTAAGGACCCTAGGGGGCTCCAATGACACACAGAGTGTATGTTTCTCTGACCTGTGAGACGCATGGGTCGATTAGAAACAACAAACTTGAATTGGTTCCTTACATTAAAGGACATTACAATACGATCTCTCAACTGAGCAAAATTCCAATCATCATTAACTACCACTGTATGCTCCTCTCCTGGGTGAACTTCAATATGTTCTACCTCCTCCCTAGCATAGAGATCAGAGTCCAAAGCCTCCCATTCACCATGCGAGCATTTCCACCTTCTAATAGGGTACACCATAGTTAGATTTTGCTTGCCTATCTGATACCTGCATCTTACCATTGACATTACCACTGAGCACTTTATTACATCGCCCTGATGTTCTGCCACCTTGGTGGTCCAATCGCCTTTTAGAAATGTATCTAGAGCTTCAAAGGCCCCATCTTTTCTTATCCACATTGTTGGGGTGCGATGGAACTTGCCTGATTTGAAAATAGCAATAAACGCATGTAAAGGCATGAAAAGAGATACACTTATCCTGTGGGATCCATATGCAGCCTTTAGGCTTGACTGAATGTCATGGAAAATCCTACGCTGAAAGCTCTCCATTGTGGTGGGGTCTGGAATGGGCCATTCCGGGCTATTTAGTGCAGGAGGAGAAATTGGCTCAAGTGCTCCAAACCTTCCCCTCTGTGGCACAACATATGTTGCAGCAATGAAAAATACTCCTCTATTTGCAAGTTCAGAACTTGTTTCCCCAGCATACATAAGCCTACCTAGATCAACATGACATGCTTCGAAGGTCCCTGTAAAACATTCTAGAGGCTGCCATTCCACACATGTTGAAGGAAAAACATCTGCATACAATAGAATACATTAGAGTTCCTGATATTCACATAGTCTTCATGCAAGCATTTCTCTAAAGCAAAGAAACATTAAACTAGTTCTGAAACTTACAGTTAGTTGGGAACTGTGGTGAGTTCTCATCTTCAAGATGTATTTGGATTGAGGTGTAAACATGTTGCCCCTTTGCAAGCCGCTTTCCATCCTTGTTGCAAACTTTGAATTCTAAGATCCTTCCTTTCTAGTGATGGCTTGTGGAAGCCATGTGCCTTCGAGGAACCTTGTGTGCACCCCTCAAACTGGGCTGCATTGTTATCCACATGAACCGCTTAAAAACGGTAGGAATCCAATAACCTTCATCATCCTGTACTTTGGAAATAGCCATGGACTCGATAGTGGATGATGGCCTGCGTACACACTGAAGAGCCATAGATGGCCCAAATGAAAAGAAAGTGAATGTTAAGAATATGGCAAAAAAGCAAATACCTGCTCAAAGAGAGAGAGAGAGAGAGAGCTAGCTAAAGCTTCAAAGAAGTTTGCTGCAAATCCATACACACACACACAATACACACACACACACACACACATGCACACACACACAGAAAGCTAACCTTCAAAAGAAAGCAAATGAGAGATTGCATTAGGTGCCTGCATGCAGAGAGAGAGAGAGAGAGAGAGAGAGAGAGAGAGAGAGAGAGAGAGTCTGATAACAGAGCTTCCTCTAGAGAGAGAGAGAAGGGCTGATAACAGAGCTTCCTCTGAGTAGCTGGTAGCAAAGAGCTTTCCTCAAAAGAAAGCTAATGAGAGATTGCATTAGGTGCCTGCTTGCACACACACAGAGAGAGAGAGAGAGAGAGAGAGAGAGAGAGAGACAGAGTCTGATAACAGAGCTTCCTCTAGAGAGAGAAAGAGGCTGATAACAGAGCTTTCTCTGAGTAGGTGGTAGCAAAGAGCTTTCCTCAAGTTGGAGATGAAGATAGGGCTGCAAGTGAGGGTGTAGTGAGTGGTAGATGGGGAAAGTGGGTTAGTCTAAAAGGGAGGAGAGAGAAACATGCCCCTACTTTTGGAGGGAAGAGGGAAGTGAGGGGGGGTAACTTTTTAAAACTTTTCCTTTTAAAAAATATTTAAAAAACGATATTGAAGATTTTCTTTGCTGGCAGATCTGAAAAAGGTAAGATTCTACCTTTGACCACAAGATTTAGGGTCTTAATCAACCCAACGTTTTTGTACACATGTATTTTTCCTATTGGCCTTCACACTAATCATCTCCTTAATCTCATGGCAGCTTAAAGGGCCCCCATAGACCTCAACCTTCCCCTAATGGATGACACAACCTTGTTGATAAAACTCGCTGATGGAGCCACCACTAGACCCATTGGTCTTTTGAAGGATTTAAAAATCAAGATCCTTGGAACCACCTTCCACCACACTTTCATGGGTGATGAACTTTGGCCAACATCTAGTTTCGTATGATTACATCCTTGGAAGACCCTTTATGAGGGAGAAAAAAATGATCCATGACTGGGATACCGACCACATCTATATTACGAGAAAAGATCAAACAATCAATATCAACCTACACACTTGGAAGGTCCATCCCATGAGTGACCGACCCTTTGCAGAGGACTCAATAAAACAACCACGCGATCCACTATAGTCCACCTGTGGCAAACTTGCCACAAAACAATAGAAAAGGAATGTGCATTGGTCCTTGAGCCAGAAGAATCTGAAAATTGGATGCATATCCTTGCTAGCTTGGACATACTTCCGAGGCACACAAGAACCATGTTCCCAATAGCCGATGGCCAAAAATTACATCTCTCTACATCCTTAGCACTGCATACTTTCCTGAAGTCACCACTTCATGAGACTAAAAAGGCCAATAATGTGGAACTATCATGGGGAACATTCTCACATAGACCTCGCAAACCCGATGGATTCCTTGACAAGAACTCTATGTCTTCCCTACTGATTCAGACACACATTGGCTTAAATACGTAGGGGCAGTTGAAGTACATGAACACCAACCAAATCTAGCAAAAGAAGTCCCTCTCCTAGTCCACACGACCACCCACAAATCAATAAAAGTTGTTGACTCCCCCAACCTGAACCGCAAAAGCTTTGCTGCTCTGCGTGCAAAGTAGGCAACAAGAAGTTAGCGCTTGTAGACTTGGGGGTTCACCTAAAAATATGTAAGTGTAGCATGTGAGTTCATCCGGAGGGGTATATTAACTCAAAAATGTTATACAATTACATTTATAGGTGGGGTTTTTAAAACTAATTTTGAAAAAAAAAACCATAAGTTTATGAAGAAAAAGGGGTCATTTGATTCATAAAAGTATGTAAGTGTAAGGGGTTTTTTTAATACCCCTTTAACGTATGTGATACATAAAATTTCTTAGAGATGAACGCCCCGAGCTTGCTAAAAAAGAAACCAAAAATTGATAGAAGAGGAAAGAGCTAAAGCCAAAGAGACTAAACAAGTCTCCAAACACTTGAGAACCTTTAAAATAGCCAATAGATTTGTACAATATGACTCGGCCCAAAGGTCTCACAATAGAGAGCCAGGGACCTTGTATAACGGTCCAACCAAGGTGAAGGAAGTTAACCTGGCAGGTTAAGGCGAAGAACCAAGGCCAATTTATATTGGGGATGACCTCTGAATTGAGGGAAGAAACCAAACTCATCGCTCTTCTCACTAAATTCTAGGATTACTTCACCTGGAATTACACACATATGAAGGGTGTACCTCCTCAAGTGTGGTAAAACACTCCATTCCTATATGGTTGATGGAGCGAGACTGAGGTTGTTAAAATTACAGCAATGTGATGAGCTATGGTGGATCAAATGCTAGAATCAACATCATTAACAAAGTGATTAGATAATAATTAAGATATGATTAGTGAGTAATTAACAAATAGCTTAATGTAGACATGGCTAATCAAAAACCAGCAAATTCTCATTAGGCCAATGCCTCAATTTATAGTGTTTCCTTGATTCACTCCACCTCTTTTGCTTGATTCTCTCCACCTCTCCCAGAATATCTCCACACTTCCTAAATCTTCTCATGCTACCCTTTATTCTCTCCTAGTAGATTCTTCTCACCTTTTCATAGGTTCTCTCACATTTACACATTCTCTTTTACACCCTCGAACCAAGGGCTTGTTCCCACACACACCCTATTCACTTGTATATTTCAACACCTCCCCTCAAGTGAATACTCCTAGCACACCTGAACCCTATACCAAGTTTCCCTCTTACTTGATCAGTGCCTAGCACACCTCCCCTCCTCAAGTTAATCTAGCACACCTGGACCCTGTACCAAGTTTCTCTCTTACTTTTGATAGCCCGCGACCAGTGCCTCAAGTCCCTAAACTCATAGTCCTTGACACTCTCTCTCTATGTGTCCAAGGCTACTATAAGTGCCCACAACCTTGACTAAAGTGCTCACACATACATCTACCATGTGGCCTACGTCATCGGTGGCTCAGAGGTGGTTTTACTTTGTTGGGGCAGGTTACATTGGGTTGTGGGGTCTCTCTCTCTCTCTCTCTCTCTCTCTCTCTCTCTCTCTCTCTCTCTCTCTCTCTCTCTCTCAGAAAAGATGATCCGACTCCACTTCCTTTGGAGCCTCCATGAAGTTTGCCGATGTCGTTCCTTCTCCACTGGGTTTGCTGTAGCAGTCTCGTGCCATGTGTCCTGGATTTCCATAGTTGTGGCAAGTGAAGGTCCTTTCTCCTACTCTATCTCTTCCTCGTCCTTGTCCTCGAGAGAATCCTCCTCGGGTGAAGAATGCTTTTTCTTCTCCTCATGTTGAGTCGAGCCATTTCTTCTCTTTGCCTCTGCTCTCTTGCTCTAGTAGAGCTCCTTCTATCTCGTGTAGCTTCAATTCAGGTACATTCTTTAGTGTTGCTACAATGTTTTCATATTCACCTTTGTCCACACTCGTCAGAAGCACTGCTAATGCTTCATCATCTTCTACCTTTTTGCCAATAGCTGCCAGCTGTTGCTTAATGCTTTTATATATGTTCAAGTGTGTGATTAAAGGTTCACTTTCCTTCATATCCAATTTGTAGAATTGCATTAACAGATTTATCTTTGAATTTTTAGCTTGTGTGCCAAACAATTTATTGAGTTCATCCCATGCATCTTTTGCTCATTGTATCCCTGTGATGTGATGAATGATTTCATCATTTAAACTGAGTGTAATAAGTCCCAATGCTTTTTCATTCCTAATCTTCCACTCATTTTCCCCTCTCACCTCTGGGCATTCATCTCTTCCCTCAACTAGCCCCCACAGATTTTTCCTCATGAGCAGATACACGGTTTTTGTCTGCCATGTGTAAAACTACTCCCCATTAAATTTGGCTATTTCTTGTGCTGTACTCATGATGATGTGAATGGGGTCTTACCTCTTGATCCAATTTCAACTAGCCCCCCATCTTAGTGAATATGAAACAGTAGAATTTCCTCTCATATTATCTACTTATTCATTTTTCTAATTTTTACAAAAATTAAGAGAGGATTAAGGAGAACCCTTATTTAATTATAAAGATTCTATATGCATCTAATTATGCATAAAATCTAATTCTGTTGAAGGTCACACTTTTATCATCATAAAAATCATTTATGATGAAAATCACTCTTTTAACATGAAAGAATTTCTTTTATGTATAGGTTTATGCATACAAATCATTTATGATGAAAATCACACTTTTAATATAAAAAATATCTTTTATGCATATGTTTATGCATAAAAATCATTTATGATGAAAATCACACTTTTAATATAAAAAAATATCTTTTATGCATAAAAATCATTTATGATAAAAATCACACTTTTAATTAAAAAAAATTATCCTTTTATGCATACTTTTATGCATAGAAATCAATAATGATAAAAGTAACACTTTTATAATAAAAATATATCATTTTATGCATACTTTTATGCATAAAAATCAATAATGATAAAAGTAACACGTCTGCCATGTGTAAAACTACTCCCCATTAAATTTGGCTATCTCTTGTGCTGTACTCATGATAATGTGAAGGGGGTCTTACCTCTTGATCCAATTTCAAGAAAGGGCAGTGTCTACTCTTTTACAACTCAATCTGATGTTTAAGAGATGATTACAACAAATTTATCAGCATAAAATCACCAGAAATTACATTAAATCAAGGGTAACCAATTTTGTACGGAATGGTTGGAGTATCAAACCAACTCGGAATTGCAATCTGAAGTTATAGGGATCTGTATCAGATAGCTAATGGTTAATTTGAACCCTCAATTGCACCAAAATACAGTGATTAGCACTGAATCCTCTATTTTGTGTGCAAAAAACAAAGTATGTGGGGAGCCCAGATTTGGGGCCTTAGACTTCAAATGAGCTCAAATCCTTTGAAGGCCATCAATAGCAATTAGTCTAGTAGAGGATTAAGCCAAGAAACAGAAGATTTGACCAAACATTGAATGCTTAATCTCTGTTTTACCAAAGTCACCTGCAGATTTGATGAAGAGCTTGGATCTCACTGTAGACTTGATTAAATCAATTTCTGACTTCACCAGCTTTTGTAGAGCATGCTTGAAAATCCCTGGGGCTAAGAGGAATTAGGCTGATTTGATTTGATGAAGTAGAGATCTTTGATTTGCTCTACAAAAAAATGACACCCACTAATCAGCGAATTTTCGGAGTTCTACGCGGCGGTTTGACGTTCTCTCTTGATGGGCTGAATCGTGGGGATCATGGCTGTATGTGGCTAGAAGAAATGGGCCTAATGTTGAGCATGGAGGGAGATCAAGCCCCTCCACCAGCTGGGGGTGCAGAGAATAGTTGAAAAAGAGGGAAAAATTATAATTAGCTACTAATCCTAATTTAGCAAAGTGATTAGCAAGATAATGGGCTCACAAATTGATGGATTCTAGGCTTGGCTCTGATACCATGTTAAAATTACAGCAATGTGATGAGCTATGGTGGATCAAAT
Source organism: Cibotium barometz (assembly GCF_041138505.1). NCBI lineage: Eukaryota > Viridiplantae > Streptophyta > Polypodiopsida > Cyatheales > Cibotiaceae > Cibotium > Cibotium barometz. The sequence goes on from NC_141075.1 coordinate 12,497,945, forward strand.
GCTAGAATCAACATCATTAACAAAGTGATTAGATGATAATTAACAAATAGCTTAATGTAGGCATGGATAATCAAAAACCAGCAAATTCTCATAGGCCAATGCGTCAATTTATAGTGTTTACATCCAAGCATCTAATCCCACTGATTTCTCCTTGATTCACTCCACCTCTTTTGCTTGATTCTCTCCACCTCTCCCAGAATATCTCCATACTTCCTAAATCTTCTCATGCTACCCTTTATTCTCTCCCAGTAGATTCTTCTCACCTTTTCATAGGTTCTCTCACATTTACACATTCTCTTTTACAGCCTCTAACCAAGGGCTTGTTCCCGCACACACACCCTATTCACTTGTATATTTCAACAGAGGTCAAGCAAAAATCTTACCCTATGAATCCAAAGAGCTTATCCTATAAGTCCAAAGTACTCCAAGATGGTCCAGGAAGAAATTTATTAACTTATAGATGCTTCATCTATGAAATTGAGCACAGAGAATGGGTATCACCCATAGTGATAGTGTCCAAAAACAAAGGAAAGGCATGAGTGTGCATGGATGTCAAAAAGGTCAATGATGCCACTATATAGGATCACTATCCCTTACTCTTAATAGAGCATGTGCTCAAAAGAGTTGTAAAAAAGGAAGCCTATAGCTTCGTAGATGGATTCTCTGGATACAACCAATGATTGATCCCAAAGATCAACACAAAACAACCTTTGCTACCAAAATTATGGGAAACTTATGCATACCATGTCATGCCTTTTGGGCCAACCAATTCCCTTGGCACCTTCTAGCATCTGATGTGCATGGCCTACAAGGAGTATCTCCAAAAATTCCTTAAGGTCTTTATGGATGACCTCTCTGTCAATTCCATGTGGAAAGCACACCTCTAATAATTATGAAAGGTGCTAGAAAGATAAGATGTAGGCTTTACCGTATTTCCTTGAACCCTCTCAAATGCCTTGGCATGCAGTCATCCTAGGACATAGAGTCTCCAAACACGGAATCTCTTGATGATAGCAAGGTGTTACTCATCCTTGAGCTACCACCACCAACCAACTGTAAGGGAGTCAAGCAATTCATGGGACACATTGGGTATTATCGGCACTTCATTTTCATGTATGTTGATATTTCTCACCCCCTTTATGGACTCCTCTTCGAGTGGAAAAAGGAATGCCAAAATGCTTATACCACCCTAAAGAAAGACTTGGAAAGTGATCCTACTCTGAGGTCCCCCAACTGGGACATCATATTTCATGTCCACATTGATGCCTTTGCCTTTTCAGTTGGGTGTGTGCTGGCCCCCAACCTGGTGAACATAAGATAGATTTTACCATTAGCTTTTCTAGCAACTCAACGAGAGGAAGAACAAAATTATACCACCACTAAGAGGGAAGGGTTAGCTATGGTTTACACGGTCAAGAAGTTTTATCATTATCTTCTAGCGACCAAATTTATCTTCTTTTTAGACCATCAAGCTCTTCTCTACTTAGTGAATGAATAAACCCTGCACAACTGGAAGAATCACCCGATGGGTGTGCTGATCTTGTTTGAGTTCGGCTTCACTGTCATCACAGAGTGAAAGGGCTCACAACATGTCTTTGTGGACCATATGTCATGCATCCCAATGGCAAGTCGCCGGTGGGAGTCGATGACGATTTACAAGATGCTGCCTTGTTCCAACTATGTTTAATTCCAGAATGGGGAGATGATGTTGCACACTTCCTAGCCAATGGCCTATCGTCGTCGGTGGGAGTCGATGACGATTTACAAGATGCTGCCTTGTTCCAACTATGTTTAATTCCAGAATGGGGAGAGAATGTTGCACACTTCCTAGCCAATGGCCTATCAGCAGTTACCCACCTCAATAAAGAGCATACATGGCACCTTATTAAACAGGTAGCCCCCTACCAATTGATTGCAAGCCAACTCTATAGGCAAGGGAAAGACAAAATTATAAGACGTTGCGTCCGAGAAGATAAATATGTCTTCCTTTTAGAACAGGCTCACTTTGCCTAAGACGTGTCCAGAAGATAAATATGTCTTCCTTTTAGAATAGGCTCACTTTGCCTAAGCTAGGGGACACTTTGCAAGAAGATATCACTGCACGCAAAGCCCTCACAGTAGGGCTATGGTGGCCCACCTTAATGGCCAATGCAGCAAAATATGTCAAGAGGTGAGATGAATGCCAACAACAGGCGGCAATTCCACACTTTAAGGATAGTATGCCCCTAAAACCCATTGTGTCCTTGCAACCATTTGAAAAATAGGGCATTCATTTCATTGGACCCATTAGTCCCGTGGCTCGATACACTTAAACTCAATACATCATCATAGCCCCACAGACTATTGCACAAAATGGGTCCAAGCAAAGGGCTACTCGCAAAGCTGATGCACGATCTATTGCAAAATTCCTGTATGAGCCAGTGTGATCACTCGCTTTGAATGCCCCCTTGAGACCGTGAGTGACAATGGCATGCACTTAATTAGTGAGGTCATACAATTCCTCTTACAAGAATTCCTCGTCACTCACAGGAAGTCTTTCCCATACTACCCCCCCAAGGCCAATGGCCAAGTAGAAAGCACCAATAGAGTTTTTTATGCAATTTTATCCAAAACAGTTGAAGCCAACCGCAACGATTGGGAACAAAAGTAGGTAATACAATTCCTCTCACTCACAGGAATTCTTTCCCATACTACCCCCAAGCCCATGGCCAAGTAGAAAGCACCAATAAAGTTCTTTGTGCAGTTTTATCCAAAACAATTGAAGCCAGCCCAACGATTGGGAACAAAAGTTGCCTGCGGCACTTTGGGCTTATCAAACATTCTACAAGGCTGCCACCAATGCAACACCCTTCAGTTTGACTTATGGTACTAAAGAGGTTATTCCTATGGAGTTCTTAGTCCGAGTTTGTGAATTGCAGTAAGGAAAAACTCACGGGAAACATCCTCAACCGTCACATGTTCGAGCTTGAAATGCTTGATGAAACACGCCTCCTCGTTGTCTATAGTATGATTGTCAAAAATATGAGGCATAAATAGTGGTTTGATGACTAGCTTAAGGATAAACAAATGAATGAGGGTGGAATGGTCCTCCTCTTTAGCAAAAGAACCCATAAAAAGAAACTCTAGATTACAGGATTAGAACCTTTTCTAGTCTCACTAAGATAACCCCCCAAGGCGCAGTGCGCATAGAGACACTCGATGACGTCAAGATGGTGGGATATTTCAATGGTAGCAAATTGAAACGCTACTATGGTCCACTAATTGAAACCATCTTCAGGGCCATTCATGACTAAAAATAATGAAAACCCGAACATGAAGAGATGAAACAAGTAGCCCAACAAGAGGCTAAAAAATGGCAAGCCAAACTTCAAGGGAAAAACATTGTGGTCAACCTGACCCAAGTCATAGACCTTGAAGAAGAAGACTGGGAGGTGAAACCTGCTTGGTTATGGTTAGGAATGACCACCCTAGCAAGTTTCACCCCAAAATTGGCTCTTGTCAATACAGGGGAAAAAAAACATCACGAAGCACCCTTGCCCCTCCATTTGAAGCCCATGGTGCCTAACTATGATATACCCTCGACTTTGGCTACTCCTCCACCCCTTGTTATCCAGCTGCCTCGGAGTACTCCCACTCAGCCCTTGGCCTCTCCACCCTCCGCTGCTCCCTCCTTGAAAGCCTCAGAACTCCAAAGGGATATACCAACCTCGCCATCACCTAATTGGAACCGTCTTCTCAGTTTGGCAAATTGGGCACGGAGTCAGTACAAAACCCGCAATGGGGTGCTGGCTACATAGCTCGGGGGTACAAAACCTATTTGTAGGGTGCTAAAAACAAAACAATTACCACATCCGTACTAGCCAAAAGCCATGGCCATACCATTATATATCTTGGTTGCCATAGATGTACCAACCAAAAGCCTTCTATATCAGGATTGCCATGGCCATACCAACCAAAAGCCATGGCTGTACCATTTATACTGCGGTTACACGATCGTACCAAACAGAAGTGTATGCCTGTTCCAACCACTAGGCCACGGCCGTACTATTGAGATTCAAGCTTGATGTTAGCTTGTGCCAATTACACTATGTGCTGGCATGTTAGGTAGTAACATGTGTGAGACATAAATGACCGTATTCAGCTGGTCATAGTGTGTGGACATTAGCTAGGGTTAGCAGTGTGTGGACACAACACATGTAGTGTGTTGTAGATTATGGATTATGGCTTTTATGCATTGTGTGAGAAGGGTTAGCAGTGTGTGGACACAACACATGTAGCGTGTTGTAGATTATGGATTATGGCTTTTATGCATTGTGTGAGAAGGGAGATGGCTTCCCTCTACATTAGGGTTTACTCTTGTGTGTGTGTCTCCTCTCCCTCTACCTGTTTTTCATCATGGTATTAGAGCCTGGTGCTCTCTATTAGGGTTTATGAGTGAGTGAGAGAAGAGGGAGAAGAAGCTGTGAAGAAAAGTGGTGAAGCTTGCCATTGGAGCTGTGAAGCTTGGAGCACACCAATTTTCATCAAATCTAAGAGCTTGACCTATCGGGTAAGGACTACTAAATATCCTTGAGTGGATTACAGGTGCAAAAACACAAACAACACTAGATTTGAGTTGCCCAAAGCAAAGAAAAATTTATGTTTTGCAAGCTCTCCATTGAAGCTTGAGTGTGGTGAATGTATGAGGCAAATGGTTGCAAATCTGACAAAGAATCATGTATCTGGCAAATGAGAATGTATTGGCAACTCATGTGCAAGCCCTGCATTGAATTTGGAGCAAAGTTGATGCATTTCAGTGAGTGGAAACTCACTGTTTTGAAGCCCTCACAAACAAAAACAGAGAAGAGATGTTCATTGTGGATGAAATTGGAGCTGGTTTTTTGCAAAAATCACTACATTGATGGATTGGGTACATACTTAGGAGTGTTGGGGACTCACATCTACCTTCAATTACCACAACAAACCACCCAGTTCTCCTCAGGAGCAGGCGGCGTAGACTGTAGGGAAAACAGTGTAGAATTTTCAATACTATGCTAGGTGGAGGCCAAATTCAAGTCTTGTGATTGATTAATCCCAGAATCTCCTTAGAAATTTTGTGGTACACACACTTGAGAAGGTTGCTATGTGATTGGTTGGAACAATTATGCATTATGGAGCTGATTAAACAGGCTGTCTACGGTGATTAGTGAAACAGAGGGTCATTGATCGGCTAATTACTCTCTCAACTTAAACAATTGGTCTAATTATTTTTACATGGTGTTAGTAGACATCATTTCCTGGTCTCTCAATTTGGACAATAATCAAAGGAATTAGAGCACTTTTACTAGTGGTTTTTATTGGTTTTTACTGGTTTTACTAGTTTTTCTCAAAACAAAGAAGGGGATGTTAGAAAAAGTGATCTATGTCATATCATAGACAAGGTCAAAGGGATGTGGATGAATGTGGTGAAGGCTAGGAGTTATCCCACATGCAAAGGCAAAGCCCATATGGTACTTGGATCTATATAAAGGGTCATTTCAATGTAATGTAACACAACAACTCATTCTCAAGTACACAATCTCTTGGTCAAGTAAGTGCATCTTGTGTTGCTTTGTATTGCTTTTTGTCATTTGTATAATCATGTTTAGCATTATGTTTGAGCCTCCATAGGCTAGCCTAGCCCTAGATCCATGATTTCCAACATGGTATCAGAGCTGGCAGGCTATGGTTTAGTTGTTCTGCCATTTCTCTTCAATATGGTGCCGGCAAAAGGAAGTGCCATTGAGAAGAAGGAATAACAAAATTATTGCATTAGTCTTTGCATCATTAGGGTTTCCTTAGGTGTTGTCCATTGCATTCATTTCAAAGAAGTAGAGAGAGCTTTTGCTCTTGTTCCCGCATTGCACATCAAAAGCCAGCTCACTGTTATTAGACATTAGGGAAAAACGGAGCTCATTTTGGGGCCCTGTAAGAAATTCACTATTTTTCGATTTATTTCTCTCCTAAAAGATCTCAAAAATAATAAAATATGGAAACGTGGCTCAGAACTGTCAGTAAGGACCACTGAACTGTCAGTTCAGAAAAGAATAAGATAATCTTTTGTCTAACTAACACGATTTTGCATTAAATATCTCCTTAATTTTTTTTGTTTCTCGAAGATTTCGCATCTCTTTTGACGACGTGTGCAGGCCTCTCATAAAGAATCCATCACTGAACTTAATGATTGTATGGATACCGCCACACTTCCACAATTCATGTTACAAAAAGACTATGAGATTGAGAAGCCAACTTTGCAACCTCAGAAGCACAAAAATGGCCGATACTAGTGAAGTACAATCTCAGAAGAAGCGATTATATCATCTTCACATCGACTTAGAAGAACAATATGCTCCAGCACAAAAAAGACGAAAGGATACGGTGCTAAATGCTCAACAACGGGAAAATATGAGAAGAGAAGGGCTCCAACATATTGACTTATGGTGTGATGGAAGTATATATCCAAAATGTCCAGTACAAAACTCTACACCTCCATTTGTCAATCCAACCACACTATTGAGGTTTGCGGGCGATGGACAAAATGGACTTCTTGGTTATATTTCAGCACAGTCTGCATTTGCAGAAACATATAAAACAATGTACCTACAAGAAAAGGGAGCCAGGATTCAAGAGATAGCTATTCGTGCAAAATTGGAGCAGCAGTTGCAGAATGAAATTGAGGAGCATTCAAAGAGTAAAAAAGAGTTAACAAGATCAAGAAGGAAGAGAACCATGCTTGGAGACAGACAACGAAGTAGGAAGATTAAAAACATTGCAAATTTGAAGGCTGGGACTGGTGGATGCAAGCGAAGAATTCAAGAAGCAAGGTTAGTTTGCAATTTCTTATTTTTTAAACTCAAAAATGCTCTCAAATGACTATATGTATTTTGTCCATTATTGCAAAACAGGATTGGAAGTGTTGAATAATATAGGCATATTGTGTTGTTACTATATTGTTACTATAGGAAATTATTGGAGCCTGCAAAAGAAAATATGGATCCCAACCTTCTTCCAGTTAAACAAATGAAAGGATTGCTTTCTTGTGGTGTAGCAAAAGGTTTGATTGAAGAAAAAAAATACAAAACAATCAAACGCAATGTTGTAGAGGACTTTATATCCAATAATCAAGTTGATGGTACTATAATCCAAGAGGCTCTTGATGTTAGTGGAGTTAGCAGGAAGGGATATAGTTCGATTTTCCATGCGATATCCTCAACTTTGAGAGATCAAAGGATTAAACGAGTTTTACTGCCGAATCCAGCAACAGTGTGGAAGATAAGAGGTCATTTGAATGAAAGTATAGATGAGTTTATTGGACCATATATCCATATTGAAGATATATTTCATGGTGCTAAAGGAACCACTGTGTATGACCCTTGGAACAATATATTTGTAGATCTACAACAACTTCAAAGAAGAATGGTCGAGTTTTATGGAATAACATTTGAAGAGTGCAAAGGCATTTTGAAATTTGTTATCAAACTGGATGAGTGTGAGGTTGTAAAGGAAAAGAAAATGGAAAGGATTACTATCACATTGATGAATGGAGCACTTGATACATCATTGAATGAAGCGAGTTCGAAGTATTTTAGTGTGCAGTCGGAGAAACACATATGGTGGTTGGGCTCATTCCAGGTATGATCATTTTTTATTTCGTACTTGATTTTAGTCAATGTTTTCAAATCTTTTATAGTAAGACTTTTGTTTTGTATAATCACAGGTAAAGACAGAAGACCATGAAACACTAGATTGGGTGTTTCACCACACGGAAATACCAAGAATAATTAAAAGACAGGTGCAAGGAGAGAATCTCCATGTTGCAGGAAAAGGTGATTTTCAAGTAGAGTGGCACATGGCGGGGGATCTTAAAACACTTAAGTGCATGTATAACGTTAGTAAAGGAGGTAACTCAAAGTCTCCTTGTCTTTACTGCAAAGAATCAGCGCAAGTAATGGATTCTAAATGGTGGAAGAGAGCACCTAATAGAGATAAAGTTGACCCTGACTTCAAGGCCATTCTTGACATTCCACTATGTAATGTTCACATATGCACATTGCATGCTCTATGTCGAATTATTGAGAAATTGGTATTTTTGTATATTGGATTTGCTTGGAAACTCCGTCCCGAAAGAAATAGAAAGGATGCTCTTCATGCATTGGAAAAAGTGTTATCCGATATAGGTCTGCATGGAGGTGATGTTCATATCACAAAGGATTTTAAAAAGTCTAGCAATGGCAAGGAGGTACCAATCAAGCCCTCTATTGGTGGTGTTAAGGCAAGAAGATTCTTGTCTCGACCCAAACACAATAGTAAGCAAGTAAGGCAAGGTAAAACAGTTTCAAGGATTAGTTATGGATTGTGGAAGCAAGTCCATAATGCAGTGAAAGATCATGAGGCAGATGGGGAAGCACGAAATGTGAAGGCAGAGGTGTGGAGGTCTCTTGATCAACTCTTCATGTTCTGTGACAATGTAACATGGACAAAGAGTGATTACAAGAACTTTGAAGAGGCAATAAAACATTTTGGGAAGTCAATGAAAGACGCATGGACAGCCTGCAATATAACTCACTACATGGTAAAGTGATGTCTTCTTCTTTTACTTAAGTGTGATCCTCTTTTCTTTTATAACTTACTATGCATTCTTATGTCTTTGTGAAAACAGCATATTATCTACAACCACCTTTCCTATTTTGTCAAAAAGTATGGATGCCCAGCAATTTGGTCTACCCAAGGCATGGAGAAGTCTCACTACATGGCACGTAATGCATTTTTCAGACACACACAACACTATGGAGGGAGTCAAAAGGCAAATAGTCTGAAGGAAGTCTTCCAATGGTTTTACCGAGGCATTCTACAAAGGCTGCATGCTAAAAGAAAAGTTGCTAGCTCCAAAGTCAAGCTTGCTTTTATTCTAGCCCAAAAGCAAAGACGAAGACAAACTTTGGACAATTCAATGGCAGCAGAGAGACATAGACAGTGGAGGGATTCGAAGATATTTAGAAACCATAAATGGACAAGTAAACATGAATAGCAGTTTGTAACTTATTGGTATTTGTAACTCAATCAATAGATTTTTATTCTGTGGAACAAGTGACTCTTGGTGTAATACCTATATGTTTTGAGACTCTATCAAAAGTAAGTCTTTTGTGAAACATGTGATCTATATTAACAAGCATCAATACATCCATATATTAACACACAAAAAATTCAATCAATACTACTTAATTATGCTAGACATACTGTTGATCCTTACCAATAAAATACTGAGTGTCAAACACTTTTAGAAGCTTTTGAGTGTGGGAAGAGTACTGAAGTGTCGTACAATGATGGGACAAATGCAAAAGGGTACTGATCGTCCGTACGGACAAGGAACTGATGAGGATCAAAGACTTTGTACAAATCAGTTCAACTTCAACATAATGTTTGTGCTATATTTGATGACTAAATCCTATTACTCCCAAGGCTTGCGAGTCGGAACTCTCTTTTTGAACTTGATTGGACTCTTTTTCTTCCTTATTGGCTTGATGTCGACTTTCTGTTTATCAATGCTTGCCTCTGTTGCTTGTGTGAGAGGGGTATCCTTGTCTTCAGCTATCTCCACGTGTTCTTCTTCTTGGATTGTGTGGCCTGATGCAATCATGGGTGGCTCTCGGAACCTTATGAGCTTGTGTTTTCCATAGCCCTCTAGACATTTGGGCTCCTTAACACCACATGCTAATGCATAAGAAGTGTAAGACAAAAAGTAAGAGGCCCTAGAGGCCTGCTTATTCACATAATCCCCAAATATATCTATGGCGGACAACCTCTCTATTAAAATGATCTTTTCCTTTTGCCATGGAAGATCATGTCCACCTAATACCCTAGACAAACATTTAAAGAAGTAAACAATGGCTTCTCCATTGTTGCTCAACTGCCTATGGTAAATCAAGATCTTAGCACTACCTAGATCATGAATATAATGAGCTAGGCTTGACATTTTGCCAAACCCAGCTGGCCTGCTTCCACTTGATCTCTGGAGGAATGTGTCATCCTCAATTTGTAGCTGCCATGTATCAAAAGATTATAGTGAGACAATGATACATAACTACAAAACATTTAAACACAACATAAAGTATTTGATTTGATAATAATATCATACCCTCTCATTTTCATCAGCAACAAGAAGTTCATCTTTCCAAAGATTTATTCCTCTCCCCTCCAGTCCAGCCTCTTCTTTAAGTTTTTCCTTATGAAGTGATGAGAGATTTATAGCTTCCTGGGTGAGCTGGAAGGCAGCTTCATCTGGCTCTTGGAAACTTTCAGCCTCTTTGAAACAAATAGTAAGGGCCTCTGCAGGATCAAAGGTTGTTTCCAAAGCTAGCAGTGAATGGTCATCCTCTATGCCAACCTCCTTGTCAAGCCTTGAAGCCTGGGCAATAAGAGAAATGGCATAGTCCTCCCTCAAATTGAACATACACTCTATATCATGGAGGAAAACATAATCTTTACCACCAATCAAGACACCTGGAAGCATGGGCACTGCATAGTTGCTGCTCTGAACATCAAAGTCTTCAACTGGCTGTGCTGCCCTAAGAGTCTCAGTCCTTAGTTGAACAAGGTCAAGAGCAGCCACTTGCAGCCCCTCATCCTCGAGGTTGATATCTTCTTCCTGCTCTGCTATATCTGTTGCCATAGGAATATTCTCTTTTACCTCTGCCACAGATATATCTTCTTCTTCAGTCTCCTGCCCTTGCTCTTCTAGAGATTGCTGTTGAAAGACAATGTACATGAGGAATGCCATGTTTTCCTCAAGCACTCTACACTTTCTGGTGTGCAAGTTACAACTGAATTTATATTCCTCAGGCAGGCTGTCAAACCTTCTATTCACATGATACCTCAGCTTCTCAATGGAGACAATATGATTTAAATGCACAAAAACCTTTTCACCTTCCACAATCCTTCCTGCCTCTGTCAGTTGTTTGAAGGTATCCCAATGGTCTGAAAGGAAATCTCTGTGATGGTCCAAAAGAGAGCTCATAGTGAACTCCCTGTTGAAAATACTGTGGTATATGTGGAAGTTCCTTTGAGCCTTGCACTTGTGAAGAAAGTCAAATAGGAGCAAATCTGGAGATTTGTCCTCTTCTGGTTCCCTTTGTTTTGAAAGGGAAGACTCACTTTTCTGCTCTAGTCTCTTGCTTTTGCCTGAAGCAAAATTCATATAACATGAATTCTATATGCTCACATATGCAATCAGATAAAGTATAGGATATCACCAAACAAAACTCTTCATCAGCACACATGAATCACCTGGTGATTGCTGTGGTCTGAGTATAGCAGCAGAGAAGTCCAACTTCCTCTTGAAAGGAGGGGCCTGAGGATCAACTGTTCCAAAGCAGAAACATTTCTCATCATCAAGAAAGACATCTCCATGGACATAGAAAGCAAAACAATGAGCAAACAGTAAAAACCAAAAGAGACACAAGACTTTGCAACAAAACGCGATGCAGACCCATTTGAAAAATGTAAAGTGCTCTCCTCGCATTTTGTTGCAAATTCTGAATTTCTACTGACATCCATTTCCAATCAAATGTTAAGGATATCTCACAATGTTCAGGACAGTAAATGATGCAAGGAGGAAATCCCCAGTGCAAAAGAGATTAAAAGAAGGAGAAAAAATAAAAACCAGAACAAATATCAGAATTTGCAGCAAAACGCGATTTGGAGCATTTGGAAAACATAAACCTCTCTAATCGCATTTTGTTGCAAAATTTCAAATCCTACTCATATCCATCTCTAATCAAATCCTAGGGTGATCTGCCAGATTTCTAGGCACTGAGATTTAAGAATTCTACAGATGGAAGAAATATATGTCAGAAAACATTGGAAATAGTATAGATCTCTGACCTTTCTTTTCCTCTTCCATACTGATGGAATAGCCCTGGAGATTGTCCTGCTCTCTTCCAAAACTGAGCTGTAGCACTGGTAACCTGGAGATCTGGTAATGGTAGTAGTCTTCAGACAGGTTGCAGAGTGGATGGAGTGTGTTGGGTAGAAAGTGGTCAAAGTGGGAGAGAAGAGGATGATGGGAGGGTGCTGGCAGGGATGGAATACGGGGAGGGAAAAGTGTTAATGGATCTAATTATGAAATCATGATTGGCACGAGTTCCAAGGCAAAAAGTGACCCACAAATTTCAAATCCCAAAAGATTTGGTGGGACCCACACGTGTTAAAAAACGACTATATCTCACACGTGTGGTATTAATAACTCCATTATTTGTATTTTGTAATAATCTACTCTCCTAACTCAGTTCTCTTACATCTCTACCTCCCTACTCCACACCATCAGCATCCAGACCAGCAGCAGCAGAGGTTCACACCCAGCATAGGATACTCATCATCAGCACAGAACACTTGCAGATACCTTCCAGGTTAGTAAGAAAATCTTTTTCCTCTCCTTCTTGTTTAATAGTATATTAGGGTAAGGAATTGATTGATGTGATGTAGGTTACATATTATGATAAATATTATATGCATTTTTTAGATTTTCTCCACTGCATGTAGAAGCAGGAAGACTTTTTATTTGGCCCTGTTGAATGAAGTTTGATCACTTCTTGATGTCCATAGGCTCAATCTATGTTGCACCAAGCTGCATACACACTGAAATGACTAAAGGCATGCTAAAGTATGTTGTCTCTAGAATTTGCAGCAAAACGCGAGGAGGGGATTTTAGAAATCTCAAAATAGTGCAAATCGCATTTTGTTGCAGATTTTAAAATGCTTCTTTATCCACCCATTTCAGGCCTGCATAGCTCTTCTATAAACACAATACATATTGTTTGTAGTTGGAATGATAGAGAATTCATCATATGAATGCAAAAGCATGTTGTTTCAAGCATTTGCAGAAAAACGCGATTCTGAGCTGTTACAAATTTCAAATCTTCATAATCGCCTTTTGTTGCAAATTGTTCAATTTTGCTTCATCCAAGTTGTCATCACCTTCTTTAATCATTCTATGTTCTCCATGTTTCTTATCTTTTACTATTGCTTTGTATGGACCTTTTCAGAGTGATGGCAAGAACCAAGGCAACTGCAAGGAGGTCTGGCAAGGGGCCAGGGCTTGCAGCAGCAGCAGCTGGGGCTGATGTCAAGGAATCTACTGTGCCTACAAAAGGAAGAGTTGCACATGGCAGGAAGGGGAAGCCAATGAGCATGCTACAGCAAAAGTCCAAGAGGTTAAAGCATTCTGCTGGTGTGCTAAAGGAGATCAGGAAACAGCAAAAAGCTATAGGCTTTGCAATCCCCAAGGCACCTTTTCAGAGGCTAGTGAGAGAAATCTGTGATAGCTGGCACCTTGGTTTCAGGTGGAACAGGACTGCCATTCTTTCCTTACAGGAAATGGCAGAGGATTACCTGGAGAAGTACTTTGAAGATGCAATGCTTGTAGCAGCCCATGCTCACAGGGTAACTCTGATGGCCAAGGACTTCAACACATTGTCCAGAGTGAGGTGGAGGTATGACAAGCTGGTCCATCCTGTGGAATGGCAGGACATTAAAATGAGAGACATATTATTAATTCCACCTACAAGGAAATTGAAGGCAGACAAGGTGAAGGTTGTTGAAGTGACCCACTCAATGAGCACCAGAGGGAAAGCTGCTTATGAGGAGTCACTGAAGCAGCAAATAGAGGAATCCAAGTCTGCTATAAATGTGGAGACTGTACAGATGGAGCTACAGATACAGAGAAGGTTGCAGGAGCTGGGCCCTAACATAGTTGTCCATATTGAAGATGATTTTTCAGAGAATAATTTTGACTTGACAAGAGCATGCTTGGCAGCATTGGCTCATAAGAATGAGTATTGCTCAGATACTATCATTCTTGCAATGCTCTAGTAAGTGTCTTTTATTTTACATTTGTTTGCAAAACAATCCTTATTGTACCTCCTCCCTTACACCTTACCTTAATTATTGTTTTGTCCAATGTAGCATGATGAGAAGCTGGCTGAACCATGCTGTACAGCATACAGTTTATATTATTGATCCTGCAATTTCCTTCAAGTTAAGAGATCCAAAGGAAACTCCCATGGATATTTCCAATTGGTTCAGACACTGTGATTTTGATCATGTTGATATTTTGCTACTTCCATACCATAACAAGTATGTGTGTGGCTGCTTCTTTTGGGATTTTCCTTCAAGATTGAGTACTCTTGTAGCCTTTGATTTCTTAATGCTTTTTTCCTTATGCAGTGACCACTGGAGCTTTGCTTCTATTGACATCCAGCAGAAGCAATGCTTTTTATTCAACTCTCTTAGAAACACACACAGAGAGATTAAATTGTAAGTGGTTTGTGTGCTATTTTTAACTTTAAACTTCATTATTTGGATTTAATGCAAACTAACTGAATTATATGTATTGCAGTTGTATTAGAAGACTTCTAGATGCATTGGATCAGTGTCCTCCTAATGTCAATCTTTTGGATTCAATAGAGCCAATAGATTTAGAGGTAGAAAGTTGCTCCCTCTACTGATGTCTATTTCATGCTATGCCTTTGAACTTATTGAATAATTTTATTTTGTTCAGACATTAACAGTTTCTAACATATCTTTCCAACTATCCAGACACCACAACAAGATGATTCAAGTAGCTGTGGGGCTGGAGAGTGCTGATTAGTGCCAAATATATACTTTCAAGCTATTTTGAGATAGGACAGCCAGAGCTTGTAAGAAAAAATAATTTTCATTTAGCTTCAAAAAATTTGATATTGGTACAAAGTGTTCTAAATCATCATATCTCATTGCAGATGAGAGAAGATAGCTTCAACTCGAGCTACGTGTATAGTTTCAGAGCTGATATAATTTGGAAGTTTTTGAAGTATGCCTTCCCCAAACCTATTGTACCAGCTACTGTCGAGTTAGGTGAGAGCTCTAAAGTCCGAGAAGGTGTCATACACCTTGATGACACAGATGATGCAGATGTGGTGCCACAAGAACAAGGACCTAGTGCTGATGAGGAGAAGCCACAAGAACAAGGACCTGTTGCTGCTGATATTATTGAGGAAATGATGGAGCAACAGCAAACAGATGCTCCAAGGGTAGTAGAGGAGACAATGGAGCAGCACCAAGAGACTGTACACGACAAGATGGAGCAACAGAAAGTAGATTCTCCAAATAAAGATGATACGGTGAGGTTGGACCATGTAGAGCAGCCTCTAGATCAACCTGTAGATAAATAGAAAATTGTTGTCAAGAATATGTTCTACATATGTAATTAAACACTTCTGTACAGAATTTTACATTTCTGAATATAATACCTTTGTTTATGGAGTCTGTGTTATCTCAATTTTAAAATTTTCAATGTCTTTGCATTTTATTGATCTCTCTCTTCTTTTGAGCACCTGCAAAAAAGCAATATGAAACAATAGGGTAAAGTAAACTAATAGCAGTGCTTAATGAGACTAGGATAAGTCACATGGTATACCTTCTTATTGTTGTAGATAAATAAAAAGTCCTTTGAAATAGAACCTTCTGTCTCAAATAGAATGTCATTGCGCAATTGAGCTAGGGAGCAGCATTGTCTTAATGTGATATTGACTAGCACATCACCATTCTCAACAACATCAATATCAAGAAGTTTATTTTCTGCACCAAAAGAATCTTCATCTTGATCCATAGGGACTAGTTTTGTACCTAGCATTCGACTGCGCTTATAATAAAAAGAAAAAATGAAATTTTGTGATGCAACCATGTACTTCAGTTGCATAGAAGGTTGGACAACCTCACAAAACACTGAACTACATGTCTTCTTATCCCAACCTTTATCCAAAAATTGTGGCATGCATGCCAGACTTGTTGCTTTAACTGTGAACATTGTTTTTGAAACCTTCACTGGAAAGGTATTAAACAAGTCTACAAAAACTGTGAGAGGCATGCACAAAGAAATTTTTATTATCCTTGTGGCAATATTGGGCCTAAGAGCTTTCTGTACTTCTTTGAAAAGCTTGGCTCTGTATGCCTCTGTAACACTAAAATGTGGGAGAGGCCAATCCACTGAATTCCATGCTGGAAGGTCTTGTTTTCTTAACACACCATGTGTGTTTGCATTGTCCAGCAACTAATAAAAATGATCAGTAAAAAATATACCGGATTGAGCTAGCTCTGTTGCACATCGACCTTCGTATTGTTGTTCTCCTATCGATCCATGTAAAACATCTATAAATCCCAGAATACAATCGATGTTTTGCCATGTCTCATACGATGAAGGGTATAAATCTGAAATAAAATATCACAAGAATATCAATAAGCAAAGAAAGAAAGCTTTGTCTTAAAAATCCATGCACCTCATAAAGAACCAAACCACAATAGAAAAATATACAATTAGGCCTGTGTTGCGGAAGATCATTTGGATAGTCTCGCAAGACAAGTTCTTTATGCATGTACACATGCTGAATCAAAACTTCTTTCACCGATATCTTTCCTCTGGTGATTTTAAAATCTCGTACTCTTCCCTTCCATGATGCCAAGAAAATATTTTTTGTCTGGGGTCTCTTTCTTTTTCTAGGTTGCATGAGCACCCATGCTCCTTTCGAAACAGTAAACCTTTCCCAAGTTCCTTCCGTTTTGACTGTACTTGAATTGTCTACCGAAGAAATAGAAGCAGGTCGACGGGGTAAGGATGTGTGGTATAATTCTGCCTTCATAGCATTATCATCCACAGAACGTCTTCCACAAGAACGACCATAGTTTTTATTCACCATGGATACCTTGTGAATCTGTAACCACAGCAAAGTAATGTAAACAAGATAACAAAGTGAAGTTTCAAGAAAGAGAAAGTAGGCAGACAGATAGTTGACAAGAAACATCTTACTCTAAGCCAAACTGGATCAAGGGAGCAGTTTTGGAAAAGAAGAGGTTACTGCACAATGAGGTAGTGGTGTAGAATGGTAGACCTTTCGAAGGAAAGGCAGCACAACAATTCAAAGTTCAAAGGGAGGTGGAAGCGGGAAGGCCCTTGTCAGAGAAAATGTCAGACTAGATTCTATCTTCATGTCCAAAGATCTTGTGAGAATAAAAAACCAATCTCCACATTAATGTAGCACGCTTGTACCTACATAAAATATTGTTTCTTTTATCTATTTTCTTTTATTTTTGTGAATTTCCAACGTTACGTTGGCCCTCTGTTCATTGGTTGAGAGCTTATTTTTCCAGACCGTAAAAGGCCCCAAAATGAGCTCCCTTTTTCCCTAATGAAGAAGCGGTGTTCTCCATAGCTCACAGCAGAGAGAGAAGAAGAGTGCTAGCAGTGGTGGGACTTGACACTGTCAACAGGTCAGCAAGAAAGAAAGAAGACCAGCTAGGCAACGCATCAACACAGTATCTTACACGACAGCAGCAAGCTGTAAGCATTCCATTGCCAACACGTAGAGACAAAGAGAGAGAGGCTAGAGGGACCTTCCTCCTCAGCAATAGTCAACAGCCACCCCGTTGCTTGTCAGTGCTATCCAGCAGTAAGTGGCACAAACCTTTCATAAGCAAGAAGCTGACGGCAGTGAGGCGAGTGATGATCAACAAGCAAACACATGTACAGCTTTGTGACGAAGATCCAACTTAGCATTCATCAGCACATCAAAGATAGCTCTGAACAGAAACGACAGCGTGGAGCCCCTGACAAACCAGATCCGAAATCAGCGCAGCGAAAACGGGCGGTGCCGGTGGAATAAATCTGGCCGTTTTTTTTTCATTTGAAATAAAGGATTTTTATTCTTTATTATTTTGAGACTAAGGTTTGAAAAACCTTTAAGTAATATAAGAGGTTGTTCATATGGTACTTAAGAAAGGGTGTATCTTTTACCTTTTTTGGAAAATTCTCTGTACTATGTGGATGCCACAATGGAATGCCCACATGCATTATGAAGATGCCTCAAGGATGGGAATGCACGTACGTCCAGTCTATGTGCAATGTCAGGATAAAGAAGATGCTATGCAGAATGAAGATGCAGATGAAGATGCAGACAGAGATGCAAAAATGGATGGAGACAAAAACGAAGATGTCAATGAAGATGAACAAGATGTTGTCTATGTTGATTATTATGTCATGGCTCACATGTCATAATGACGAATGAATTATGCCCTCTCTTACCCAAATGTATGGACACCTCTAACCACCGATGATGTAGGTTATGTGTTATTTTTATGATGCCCACAATATCTCTCAGTAGGCCATGTAGCCCTCAAGGGGGGATTGATGGGGAGTTGGGTCCCCATGACCAACAAATGATGATGATGCCCATGGATATGATGATGATGATGCTATGATGATGATGGGGTATGGGAGAGGAATGTTTTCATGTCATGCTATTTTCTTTTTGCAATGTAGAAGCCATGCTCCCTATGAGCGATGCTAATTTCTTTTATGTACTGTAGAGCTATACTCCTTATGAGTTAAGCTTTTTCTTTCATGTAATGTTAGCAGCAAGGAAGGGCATTATGATATGCCATGATCAAGGAAGGGTGTTAGAAAAAGTGATCTATGTCATATCATAGACAAGGTCAAAGGGATGTGGATGAATGTGGTGAAGGCTAGGAGTTATCCCACATGCAAAGGCAAAGCCCATTTGGTACTTGGACCTATATAAAGGGTCATTTCAATGTAATGTAACACAACAACTCATTCTCAAGTACACAATCTCTTGGTCAAGTAAGTGCATCTTGTGTTGCTTTGTATTGCTTTTTGTCATTTGTATAATCATGTTTAGCATTACGTTTGAGCCTCCATAGGCTAGCCTACCCCTAGATCCATGATTTCCAACAGGGGATTTGATATTTTTGGTATGTACGCACCTTGGTTGGTGTTGATATCCAACTTTGAGCTTGTTTAGGTGTCAATGCAAGTTATCCACACTTGATTGAACCACTACATTGCAATTTGAAGCCTTGGAAGGTGCGACAAAACAGGGTACTTTGGACTATGTATGCCAGTTCAATTTGAATGCAATTAGAGTGAATTTGTACATCAATAGTGAAATTTGTTGAGTACTTTAGAGTATCTGGAACACTTATTAGAGTGTGGTTGAGTTGAGAAGGAAGGCTCATTTACAGAATTGGACGTGTGCGGAAGGTGCATTTGCATTGAGCAAATATGTCAGACAACCCAGTACAGATTGTGGGTGAGAAGTTGGATAGAAAGAACTTCCCGGCATGGAAGTACTGGATTAAAAGATTTCTGAAGGGAAAAGGATTTTGGAACCTTGTTACAAGTGTGGAGCCAGAGCTAGAACTATCCCGACAACCTACACAACAACAGGTTGTGTAGCTCATAAGCAATGGTCAGAGAGAGCATACAAAGTTTTGTATTACTTATCTATATGTATCTTGGATGCTATACTCATACATATACATGATGCTGAGAATCCCAAGGATGCATAGGATACATTGGTAAAGCTGTTTGATACAAATACTAGTGCTCGTAAGTCTCAGTTGGGAGACAACAGATTCATAATGTGAAGCAGAAAGGAAGGAGTATTCATGATTATGTACAAGAGATAAAGAAGTATGCAGATGCATTAGCAACTATCAATGCCCCCATGCCTGATGATGATCTGGTAGACATTGCCTTGCGTGGTCTTGGCAAGGAGTACAAGTCTTTTGATACATCTATTTCTGTTCGGAGTACAGGTTTACCAGATTTTGATGAGTTGGTTTCACTCTTGCTTGTTGAGAAAATCAAACTCAGTGACTCTTTTCATGATGCATCTACTAGCCATGATGATAATGGCAGAAATTAGGCTTTCTATTCACAAAGGGGATTTAGAGGCAGGGGGAGATTTGCATCACGAAGTCATGGTAATGGTCATGGATGGCAGGATAGGTCACCGCAACATAATTTTCAGCCTACATATGGTGCTAGACATGATCGTGGATATACACCTCAGAGAGGCAGAGGTAATTCTCATGGAAGAAGAGGACGTTGGCAAGGCCAACAAGCATCTATGCAAAATGTGGAATGCCATTACTGTGGGAAGTTTGGTCATATGGCACGTGATTGTTACCGCAAACAAAATGATTTGAGAGGGGGTAGAGCACAACATGGTGGACATTATATGCACAACATGGTGGACATTATATGCACAACATGGTGGAAATTATGCAAATGGTGTGGAAATTTTACAGCAAGCAGTAATGATGGCAGTGCAAATCACTTGTTTGCCATGAAACATGTCATGGAAATTTTGCATCAAGCAGTAATGATGGCAGCGCAAATCACTTGTTTGCCATGAAACATGTCGTGGGATCTATGATGACAAATGGTGACAGTGATGACACTTAGTATATGGACTCTCGAGCATCAAATATGACTTGTCATGGCGAATGATTTGAGCATATGAAGCCAATGGATGTGAAAGGCTATGTGGAGATAGGAGATGATTCCCAACATGCTATCACACATGTTGGAAGCGTACCATTGGTGATGCACAATGGTGAAACAAAGTCTATATAGCAGATGTCTTGTATGTGCCTTCTATTACAAAAAGTTTGGTCAAATGGTGGAACAGGGTTTACAGGTTCGTTTCAACAACGAGCATGGTTGCCTCGTTGAGGATTTCAAAAATGGATGTAGAGTCATTGCCAAAGGCAAGAAAGAAGGCAAGTTATTTAAATTGGATGCTGGGATTCCTTAGTTGAAATCAGCCATGCATGTTCTCTAAAAGCTAAAATGTGGTACTACAGGACATTGACATGTGGCATAAAAGGATTGGACATGTGAACATACAAAGGTTAAAGAACATGCAGGCAAGAGGCATTGTTAGTGGGCTACCTAGATTCAAGTATGATGGGAATATGCATGTCTGTGATACTTGTCAGTTTGGAAAGCAAGCAAGGTTGCCATTTTCTAAAGAAGGCAACATGAGTAGCAGGCCACTTGAGATAGTTCATAGTGATGTATGGGGTCCTGCACAAAACCCATCCGTTAAAGGCAGCTTATATTTTGTGACATTCATTGATGATTTTAGCAGAATGACTTGGATTTACTTTCTCAGAGAGAAAAGTGAAGTGTTGGGAAATTTTATGGACTTCAAAGCTTTTTGCAGAGAAGCAATATGGCTCTTGGATAAAATGTTTGACAACAGATGGAGGTGGTGAATACACCTCACATGCTTTTGAGAATTTCTTGAGAAAGCATGGCATAAGAAGGTAGCTAACTTGCAGGTACACACCCCAGCAAAATGGTGTTGCTGAGAGGAAAAAAAGAGTCATTTGTTGTGATGTGGCCAGGGCGATGCTCAATGAAAAGAGCATGGCAGACTATTATTGGGTAGAAGTGTGTGCCACAGCAGTGTATGTACTTATTAAGACACCCACACAACAGCCATACATGGAAGTACGCCAGAGATGCGTCTTACAGGTTTTAGGCCAAACATTGGACACCTCAAAGTGTTTGGTTGCATAGCTTATGTGCATGTGCCAGATGAGAGAAGGAAGAAGTTGGATCCTAAGGTAGAAAAGTGCATTTTTGTTGGGTATGCACAAGATCGCAAGGCATATAAATGTTACAATCCACAAACTAGGCAAGTGGTTATCTCACAAGATGTGGTGTTTGATGAACTTACTGTTGGTACAAGGCAAAGGATGAGGGTGTCATTGCTCTCGTTGATGATGCTGATGTGCATGTGAACTTGCCACAAGCAAGTTCTATTTCTACTTCTAGGCCCAGCAGAGTCTAAGAGTAGCACTATACGTCCATGGTCAGGATCCTTGAGACATGAGAGTGTGAGCACTCGGAGTAGTGCTATGGATAAAGGGAAAAAGAAGGTTGAAGGAATTGGCATTACAGGTTATGAGTTGTCAAGTTCAGAAAGTTTGGATGAGGAACTTGGCATACCAATTTTACGTACACACTAGGTGCAAGGCAGGATATATATGTGTATCCACATGCTAGAGCGACAGGTGTTCAGAGTGATCCGCATGCATTGCGGAGATCCCAAAGGGTCAGGTATCTAGTTGATAGGTTGACATATCATGACTTTGCTATGCATTATGCATATATGACCTCTTTGGTGAAGCATGTGGAACCTACATGCTATACAGAAGCTATTGGGAAGCATGTAAGGGAGAAGGCAATGGATGTTGAGATGAACGCATTGCTCATAATGAAACTTGGGATTTGGCTGCCTTACCACAAGGCAAAAATGTCATTGGTTGCAAATGGGTTTATAAGGTGAAATGCAAATCAGATGGTTCCATTGAGCGCCATAAAGCGTGGTTGGTAGCTAAGGGTTATGCACAAACCCAAGGCTTAGACTATGATGAAACATTTAGTCGAGTTGCAAAGATGGGGATAGTGAGAGCAGTCATTGCTATGGCTGCAGCAAATGGTTGGGAAATGCATCAAATGGATGTAAAAAATGCATTTCTAAATGGTGATTTACAAGAGGAAGTTTATATGGCATAGCCAAAAGGATATGTACACCCGAGGTACCCCACTCATGTATGCAGATTAAGGAAAGCATTATATGGTTTGAAGTAAGCACCTCGTGTGTTTAGAGTGATAAAATAAACCGATATCTTATCCCCCTTGGATTTTAGGTTTCTTCAGCAGATTCCTCACTCTATGTGAAGAAAACAGATCATGGGATTGTCTTGCTTGTCCTCTATGTGGATGACTTGATTGTCACAGGAGATCATACTACAGATGTTATGCATGTTAAGAAGGCATTGAGTGGGCAGTTTGATATGAAAGACTTGGGTGAATTGAGTGGGCAGTTTGATATGAAAGACTTGGGTGAATTGAGATATTTTCTTGGGATTGAAGTGATCAAAGACCATGCAGGGACATGGTTAGTGCAATGCCAATACGCATTGGATATGTTGACACAATATGGGATGGCAGGGTGTAAGCCAATGAGTACACCTTTGGAGCAGAATGTGAAGCTGCGGGCTGATTTTGGTGAAGCGTTAGATGATCCATCTATGTATAGAAAGATGGTTGGCAGTCTTATTTATATGACTATCACATGCCCGGATCTCAGTTATGCTGTAGGGCTAGTAAGCCAATTTATGCAAAGCCCCAGAAAACCTCATTTGGATGCAGTGAGATGCATTATGTGCTATGTAAAGACCACTGCACATTATGGTCTTCTTTTATGAGCATGGTAAAGGCTTGGATGTACACGGCTACACAGACACAGATTGGGCAGGTAGCTGGTATGATAGAGTCTACTAGTGGTTATACCTTTACATTTGAAAGTGCAGTGGTGGTTTGGAGCAGCAAGAAGCACCCTATTATTGCTTTATCTAGTACAGAGGCTGAATATAGGGGTGCAGCCATTGCTACATGTGAAGGAGTATGGTTAAAGAGTCTCTTGGCTGATTTGGGTGAGCCTATTGATGGCAAGTTTGTCATTCATTGTTGTGACAACATGAGCAGCATACAGTTGGCCAAGAATCTAGTTTTTCATGCGCGGACCAAACATATAGAGGTCCACTATCATTTTGTCAGAGAGAAAGTGTTGGGGATGGTACAATGGATTTGCAGTATGTGAAGACTGAAGAGCACATGGCCGACATCTTTATAAAGCCACTTAGCAGGGAGAAGTTTGAATACTTTCGTACTATGTTGGGAGTACATGGGATGAGCTTGAGGGACAGTGTTGAGAGCTTTGATAGCCCAAGCTCATCTACATCTTCATCTAAGATATTACATCATGAGCTTGAGAGGGGCCATTGAGATTCAAGCTCGATGTCAGCTTGTGCTGCCAATTGCACTATGTGCTAGCATGTTAGGTAGTAACATGTGTGAGACATAAATGACCGCGTCCAGGTGGTCATAGTGTGTGGACCAGGGATTTTATATTCACGTGATCACAAGATTTTTTTTGTTAATAACACTTGTGAACATGTTATTAACATGTTCACATGTTTTCATGTTCTCAAAATAGCAGGTTACCAGTGACCTAGTAACCTACCGAAGCCCGTCGGGCTTTTTGTTTTCCCGGCGGGCCCGCCGGGAAAATCCATTTTCCCGGCGGAAAAAAAAAGTTAAAAAAATGGTCAAAATATATTCATGTTCACAGTCATTCCTACCATTTTTGGGCCTTCTGGACTCATTTATGATGTCAAAAGTTCAAAATTCTTTGTATAAAAAAAGTTATCTCTAAATTTATCACCTTAAGCTCGATTACCATCAATTAGATCTTATTATACTTCCAATTGAGTCTAATTGATATCAATTAATATCTAATTAAGTCCAATTGGTATCAATTAAGTCTAATTGGGTGTCAATTGATCGATTGGGCTCAATTGACATCAATTGACACCCCATTGGACTCAATTGGGCTTAATTAAACTTAATTGGATTCAATCAATTGACACCCAATTGGACACAACTGGGCTTAATTGGACTCAATTGACATCGATTAACACCCAATTGATGTCAATTGAGCTCAATTGACATCAATCCTAGTCAATTGATATCCAATTGATGCCAATTGAGCCGAATTGACACCAATTGCACTCAATTGGTACCCAATTGATGTCAATTGAGTCCTCAATTAACATCAATTAACACCCAATTGAGTCCAATTGACATCAACTAATACCCAATTGAGTCAAATTGATATCAATTAAGTATAATTGGGTGTCAATTAATCAATTCGACTCAACTGATATCAATTGATATCCAATTGGACTCAATTGACATCAATTGGGTGCCAATTGAGTCCAATTGACACCCAATTGATATCAATTGCATCCAATTGGACTTAATTGACATCAATTAGGTGCCAATTGAGTCCAAATGACACCCAATTGATATCAATTGCATCCAATTGGGCTTAATTGACATCAATTTACACCTAATTGATGTCAATTGAGTCTAATCCAGTTCAATTCACACCCAATTGATGTCAATTGGGCTCAATTGACATCCAATTGATGTTAATTGGACTCAATTGACATCAATTAACACCCAATTGATGTCAATTGAGCTCAATTGACATCAATCGTAGTCAATTGACACCCAATTGATGCCAATTGAGCCGAATTGAGCTTAATTGATATTAATTACACTCAATTGGCACCCAATTGATATCAATTGAGTTCGATTAGACTCAATTAACATCAATTAATATCCAATTAAGTCTAATTGATATCAATTAATACCTAATTGAGTCAAATTGATATCAATTAAGTCTAATTGGATGTCAATTGATCAATTGGGCTCAATTGGTACCAATTGACATCCAATTGGACTCAATTGACATCAATTGGGTGCCAATTGAGTCCAAGTGATACCCAATTGATATCCATTGCATCCAATTGGGCTCAATTGACATCAATTCACACCTAATTAATGTCAATTGAGTCCAATCACGTTCAATTCACACCCAATTGATGTCAATTGGGCTCAATTGACACCCAATTAACTCAGCCCAATTGATATCAATTGAGTCTAATTCAAATCCAATTGAGTCTAATTACATCTAATTGGACTCAAGTGACATCAATTAACACCCAATTTATGTCAATTAAACTCAATTAACATCAATTAACACCCAATTGATATCAATTCAGCTCAATTGACATCAATCGTAGTTAATTGACACCCAATTGATGTTAATTGAGCCAAATTAGGCTTAATTGACATCAATTGCACTCAATTGACACCCAATTGATGTCGATTGAGACTCAATTAACATCAATTAATATCCAATTGAGTTCAATTGACATCAATTAATACCCAATTGAGTCAAATTAGGCTTAATTGACATCAATTGCACTCAATTGGCACCCAATTGATGTCAATTGAGACTCAATTAACATCAATTAACATCCAATTGAGTTCAATTGACATCAATTAATACCCAATTGAGTCAAATTGATATCAATTAAGTCTAATTGGGTGTCAATTGATCAATTGGGCTCAATTGATATCAATTGACATCCAAGTGGACTCAATTGACATCAATTGGGTGCCAATTGAGTCCAATTGACACCAAATTGATATCAATTGCATCCAAGTGGGGTCAATTGACATCAATTCACACCTAATTGATGTTCATTGAGTCCAATTAGGTTCAATTTACACCCAATTGGGCTCAATTGACACCCAATTGATATCAATTTAGCTTAATTGATACCTAATTGATATTAATTGGACTCGATTGACATTAATTAACACCCAATTGATGTCAATTGAGCTCAATTGACATCAATTAAGCTAAATTAAGCTTAATGGATATCAATTACACTCAATTAGCATTTAATTGATGTCAATTGAGCCTAATTGAGCTCAATTAACATTAATTAGTATCCAATTGAGTCTAATTGATATCAATTAACACCTAATTGAGTCAAATTGATATCAATTAAGTCTAATTGGGTATCAATTGATCAATTGGGCTCAATTGATATCAATTGACATCCACTTGGACTCAATTGATATCAATTGGGTGCCAATTGAGTCTAATTGACACCCAAGTGATATCAATTGCATCGAATTGGGCTCAATTGACATCAATTCACACCTAATTGATATCAATTGAGCCCAATTGATATTAATTGAGTCTAATTCACACCCAATTGAGTCCAAATTGCATCTAATTGGACTCGATTGACATTAATAAACACCCAATTGATGTCAATTAAACTCAATTAATATCAATAAACACCCAATTGATATCAATTGACTCCAATTGGGTCTAATTGACACCCAATTGATGTCAATTAAGTCCAAATAGATACAATTAGGCTCAATTGACACCTAACTGATGTCAATTGAGTCCAATTGGATTCAATTGAGTCTAATTGGGTTAAATTGGATGCAATTAGGCTTAATTGATGTCAATTGAATTAAATTGGATGCAATTTGTCCAATTGATGTCAATTGAGTTCAATTGGATGCAATTAGGCTCAATTGACACCTAATTGATGTCAATTGAGTTCAATTCATACCCAATTATTATTAATTGTATCCAATTGAGCTCAATTAACACCCAATTGATGTCAATTGGGCTCAATTAACATCAGTTAACACCCTTTTGAGTCCAATTGATGTCAATTGAGTCCAATTAGGTGTCAATTGATATCAATTGAGTCCAATTGATCAATTAATACCCAATTAGACTTAATTGATGTCAATTGGACTCAATTCATTCAATTTAGCATCAATTATAATCAATTGACACCCAATTGATATTAATTGACATCAATTAGGTGTTAATTGATGTCAATTGAGCCCATGTGACATCAATTGTGTGTCAATTGAATCCAATTGATGTCAATTGAATCCAATTGATGTCAATTGAGCCCAATTGACATCAATTGTGTGTCAATTGATACACAATTAGCTTCAATTGGACTCAATTGACATCAATTGACACCCAATTGATGTCAATTAGGCTCCATTGACACCCAATTAGACTCAATTTGGCTCAATTGACATCAATTGACACCCAATTAGACTCAATTTGACTTAATTAAGTTTAATTAGACTCAATTAGACTCAATTTGGCTCAATTGATATCAATTGACACCCAATTATACTCAATTTGACTCAATTGACACCCAATTAGACTCAATTTTACTCAATTGACATCAATTGACACCCAATTGATATGAACTGATGTGAATTGAGCTCAATTGCATCGAATTAAGCTCAATTGACATCGATTGATACCCAATTAATATCAATTGAGAGCAATTGATGTGAATTGATGTCAATTGAGCTCAATTGTATGGAATTAGGTTTAACTGACACCCAATTAATATCAATTGAGTGCAATTGAGCCCAATTCAGCTCAGTTGTAATCAATTGACACCCAATTGATGTCAGTTGCATCCAATTTGGCTCAATTGAAACCTAACTGATGTCAATTGAGTCTAATTGATGTTAATTGGCACCCAATTGATGTCAATAAGGTTCAATTGATGTTAATTGACCCCCAATTGATGTCATTTACGTCCAATTGAGCTCAATTGACACCCAAATTATCCAATTAAAGTCAATTAGACTTAATTGACTTCAATTGTGTTAATTGGATATTAATTGATATCAATTAACACCCAATTGCTATCAATTGAGTCTAATTCGGCTCAATTGACACTCAATTTACATCCAATTGGGCTTGAATTGAGCTCAATTGTATCATATTAGGCTCAATTGACATTAATTGACACACAATCGATCACACAATTGAGTGCAATTGAGCCCAATTGATATCAATTGTGATCAATTGACACCCGATTGATGTTAATTGCATCCTATTGGGCTCAATTGAGCACAATAGGATGCAATTAACACCCAATTGAGTGTCAATTAAGTGCAATTGAGCCCAATTGAGCTCAATTGATATCAATTGACACCCAATTGATGTCAATTGAGCCCAATTGAGCTCAATTGATATCAATTGACACCCAATTGATATCAACTGAGCTCAATTGACACCCAATTGATGTCAACTAAGCTCAATTGAGCTTAATTGACATTAATTGTAATAAATTAACACCCAATTGAAGTCAATTGGGCTTAATTAATATCAATTAACATCCAATTATTATCAATTGAGTCCAATTCGACTCAATTGATACTTAGTTTACACAAATTTGGTGTAAATTGGGCTCAATTGCGTCGAATTAGGCACAATTGACATCAATTGACACCCAATTAATATCAATTGAGTGTAAATCAAGTGTAATTGAGTCCAATTGGGCTCAATTGAGTGCAATGATGTCATGGACAATTGAGTCAATTGATGTAAGTATAGTTAGATTTAATTGGTGTGTCAATTGAACTTAAGGCCAGCAAATTATACAAAACTTTTTTTGTGCCAATAATTTTGAACTTTTGACATCATAAATGAGTCCAGAAGGCCCAAAAATGGTAAGAATGACTGTGAACATGATTTTTTTATTTTTTTTATTTTTTTAATTTTTTTTAATTTTTTAATTTGCCCGCCGGGAAAATGGGTTTTCCCGGCAGGCCCGCCAGGAATTTAACATTTTCCCGACGGGATTACTGGCAGAGAAGGTTTTTGCAGGT
Organism: Cibotium barometz; assembly: GCF_041138505.1. Lineage (NCBI taxonomy): Eukaryota > Viridiplantae > Streptophyta > Polypodiopsida > Cyatheales > Cibotiaceae > Cibotium > Cibotium barometz. Next base: position 12,526,968 of record NC_141075.1, read on the forward strand.
CATAAAAAATGCCCGTGAATATACATTGTGATCACAAGAATTTTTATGTTAACAATAGGTTTTGTTAACGTGATCACGAAATTGTGAAGACGTTAATGAAATCCCTGGTGTGGACATTAGCGAGGGTAAGCAGTGTGTGGACACAACACATGTAGTGTGTTATAGATTATGGATTGTGTGAGAAGGGAGATGGCTTCCCTCTACATTAGGGTTTGCTTAATACATTAGGATTTGCTCCTGTGTGTGTGTCTCCTCTCCCTCTACCTGTTTTTCATCACATACCACCCAAAAGTGTACGTCTGTACCCTAGAGATGCCACGCCCATACCAAACTTTGCCATGGCTATGTCCTTCCTGAAAACCTATAAATAGTGGCCCACCACTTCATTTTCCTAACTCTTTTCTCTCTTCCTAGGCAAAATCTTACAAATTTTTTTCTTAAGCTTGCTTTTCTTGTCTCCTATCCTACGACCAAATTCTTGCAAAAAACGATGCTATTTGTGGGGAAATGAAATTTAGGGCAACTCGTCTACGGATCTGCACAATGGACGGCTCTGGCGGCCTGAGCGCCATGACCTTACCAAGATCCCCAAGAACTATTTTGGCTAATGATGCACCAAATCTCGTCCTGGAGATCCTCCACTGACAAGGGGTCTCAGATCCTGTTTTGTAGAAGAGGTGGGTGAGATGGATTAAGCTTCCTTATGATGGTGATTAAGGGTTTAATGAAGCATGCTAATGATGGAATAAATAAGGATAGGCATGGAACCTTGCTCTGATACCAAGTTGAAATTTGCTATGGAGGATCAAATATAAAGATTAAACACATGATGGAATATAAATGATGCTAAGCATAAGTATTAAACACTAATAAAAAATGATTACCTTAATGATGCTCATAATGATGATATAATTGGAGGCAAAGAAGCTTGATATAATCTCCACCTTCCCTCCTTTATTCATGGACCTAAAAGTGACCTGCCTTCCTGGATTCAAGCTGATTGATCTAATCACAACTAGTGATGATCCCATGACCTCTTTTGGCTGATTTTGAGCTAGCAATTCACTCTTTTACATAATGGTAATGATGGACAATAACCTTTGAACACATTTTCCCATATATCTATGACATTTGTGAGGTTTATGTGCATAGTGCGTGTACAAGGTATGTGCCCCATACAACATTTCTAATGAGGTGTTTGCCATATTTTTAACAGCAAATGACTTTTCCCCTTCTATAATAACGAATCCTCATGCACATAACAACCAGGTTAGCCCTATTTTTAATTCTCTTAGATATGATTAACTTCTTCCTTTTAGGTCATAAAGTTAAGATTCTTAGGCTTAGCATTGTAACGATTACAACTAGAATTGTAGAAGCAAGTAGCCAAAAGGGCTAAGGCTCCAATATGGAGAATTTCCACTTTCAACCATGTATATGCCCTTAAGTTAGACTGCTAAGTTAGACTGCTAAGAAAAACTGTATTACTCCAAAATATTTTTCCTCTTGACAAGGATTGTAGCTAAGAAGAGTATCATTGTCGGATGTTGTTTTCTTATTGCTCAATGAATTGTTGAAAAAGAATAGAATGTTTTTCCTTGTTTAAATAGATATGTTTATTGGTTTCATTGCTAATTTGCAGGTCCCCTTCTCCCCTACTTAGGTAACTTTTAAATAGATATGTTTATTGGTTTCATTGCTAATTTGCAGGTCCATCTTCTCCCTTACTTAGGTAACTTTTCTCTTGCTTACATACTTGGTGGATGGGTGGAGGTAGTAGCAAGCCCGGGAGTCAGCCTAGAGTAATCCCCCCTATGTCACTGGGAATGGGATTTCCACCCTACAAGGGTGGACATATGATTATGAATTCTCCCTAGTTCTGTGGACCTAGGCTAGTACAGTGAATTATCCCACCTTATGAGTCAACATCCCCTCTAACAAGCAGGAGGGTTTGGTGTACAAGCGGCAGGGCTTAAGGGGGTGATAGGCCAGCTTGAGCCTCTAAGACTGGCCAAAGAATAGGGAGTGTGGTCTTTGGGGTATTCCCAACTAGTTGAGGCTCGAAGACTGAATTTTAGATCATTCGTGGTTCATTTTAGTTTGGTTTTTCTTTGGATACATTTAGGGAAAGGGATATGGAAGCTTGGATTCCTGACCCATCAGCAGGTAAAGGCTTTTTTAAGGAACATTGTGAAGATTTTTAATTAAAGAACCTATTTTTATGCATTTCACAGAACCTTATGAGATAACAAAAATGAATTGGGGGAGTGGGTGGATGGATGCCACAAAGGCACCATCCTATGGATGGGTGGACTTGATAAGTCAGGTAACTTTCTAATAGATTTATTAATTACGATTTGTAGTAAAAATACGGCCCTGAGAAAGTTCCATTTTAGGGGACCGAGCTAGCGGCTATTCCTCTCATAAAGAAAAAGGGGAAAAAGGCATTGGCTTCTATAAATCAAGTGCTGAATTTTTCCATCTTCGATTATGCACATGAGTGTTGTTGAATCAGAGGAATATATTCTTGTTAGAATGGCTACATTTCCCCTACGAGATAGAGTTAGATCCCTCCATTTTGCTTGTATCCTTGTATTTCGAAGAAATCAAGGTGTCATCAATCGGAGACCAAGAGACATAACCACCTATCAAAAGGATCCCCTTGTCCCAATTAGGTTGGGGACCTTACAAGCATGTGGGATCACCCCAATTGTGGCATTGAGGTTTCTAAAACCTCTATGTAGTCATCCACTAGTGACAGAGTAATGAGGCTAGACTCCCTCATTCTATGGCATGTCTCCTCCTTGTCCTTGTCCTAAAAAACACAGACTACCTTATGAATACCTAAATCATGTGCATAAGAATATGTGATAACGAATGTATATACTCATCACCGAAGAATCCGTATGCTGTACATCTTTGAATCCATAATCTTACATGTGCTTTATTGTGACTCACAGTAAACACACAATTGCTTCCTTGCATCTGTCACGTAGACATATAATCTTCTTATGCAACCACTCATGACTATGGGTGCGTCGAGATGTCCTCATCTCGTGAGCTGGGGTAGTATCTAAGTAAATCATCCTGTCTCTTTCAAAGTGGTGTCCCCACTAGGTAGAAATCTTCTTTTATCTAAACATTGTTCCGAGTCCCTTATTTCATGTGTTTGGTTTGTTTTGTTGTGCCTCCAAAAGGTCTATTATTCTAAAGTTAATGGGCCTTATTATCCTAATTTCATGCATCCATATACCTCTCAAATGCTATGAACCTTCGAATTCCTTATTCTATAGCCCCATGTAATATGGTACTTAACAAATTGTCATGTGGAGAAACGTAAGGGAATCAATCCTTTACGCAATCTAACCTATAATAGCAATTTCATAATCTTAGTATCGTCTTGTAGAATACCTCTATTCATCATGCACATTACTTCACACGAATCTTGCACCAATCCTCTTCTATTTACTCATAGAAATACTTGTTCTTTAACCCTGCTATCCCTATTTCTTGACCTAATTTTTGCTCTAGCTCATGATTCCTTGTAGCCAGGGGTGGTGGGCTTGACGTTCCTCTTGAATTAGGAGGCCCTTTTCATATCACAAGGTTTGTTAAAACTGCCTTTTTACACAATACAATAATGCCAAGACAAGATTTATAAAAAAAAGTTTATACATGAATCAATTTCATACAAGCCAAACCGGCTCTCTTATTCTTTTCCTTTATACCGTCGATGATCTAGAATTCGGCCTTCCAGCCTCTACATGCTGGGCAAAACCCTACGGGACCATACACCTCATCGTCAGCCCGCTCGCCAGGACTCAAGCCGGCCTGTCGCCCTCTCAACCGTCGCTCGATCCTCCTACCCCTCACAGAGGGATGTCTGTGCACTAGGGTTGGCTAATTCACAGCACTAGCCTGGGCCCTCAGAACTAGGCAGCATCACAATCACTTGCCTCAATCGGCGAACCTCATTCTCCCAATGGTATGAGGTATACCATGGGCCAACTCCAGGCCTTACTAAAGACTCTGCCATCCAGCTACACAAGCACAAGAATGGGGCAGTGTCAAGGCAGGGAGAAGTTATACCTGTACCTTAATTTAACCAAGATAACAATCCATTTACTCAACTAAACCATAGGAGTAGAATCCATGTTACCTTCTTAAGAAAACAATCCTTTTCACAAAGATTTTTGCATTTCAACTTGAGAGTGCGATAAGACATTCTTTATTTAAGGCATATGCTATTATTTAAAAGAATACAAACTTTAACTAGTAAATCAATCAAATAGATCACTATTAACAATTAATAGAGAAGCCGGGGCCATACCTCAACCCCTAATAATGATATGTAATTGAAAAATAAAATATGTATATACCTTATAGAAATTTGTCGTTTATCGTTACCTTTGCTCGATAATAAGAGATTTGGAACTTGACATATGAGAATAGAGTCTTCTAATACCTTCTCTTACGATTGAAGTCATCCGATCATCCCCAAGCTTTGTCTCCTCTTACTCGTACTGTGACTTTTCTCTCTTTCGAAGGTCTATGGCAAAATAGCCTTCTCTTGCAGGGCTACGACATACTATTCTTTCTTTAAAAGAAAAGCTATGGAGTTTTGGTCTCTTCCTCCGAAAGACCATAGCAATCTAAGCTTCTTTTCTAAGATATTAGATATGAATGAAGAGATATATACATCTCAAGCTCTAGGATTACCTTGAGGCTACTTGTGTTGCTGCCTTCTTATAGTTTTCCCTGTGTAGAGACTCTGACAGAATCAGCAAATTGTTTTGGCCATAACTCTCTGATCAAAACTCAAAATATGGTCATATAACCAGTCAAAAGAACCGAAAGCCATCTGTTCTACAAGCTAGAGCATGTAGAATAGGCAAAAACGTCTATATATAGCCACAAGTATGCCATCTTTAGCAACGCATTGTTGTTTCATATTTTTAGTATGCATGGACTCTAAATATGTAAAAGTACTCTAAATATGACCTCTTATCACCTAAATTCCAATTTCTATTTTTGGAGATACTTATCTCTTAATAGAACTATTCTTGTCTTCTTATTTCTTTTAGGATTTTTGGAGCTAATATTTTTATTCTAACACTTTCCTAATATTTCTAGCCTTATTGTCTCACTCTTCTCTAAGTACACTCTCTTTCCTTATTGAAATCTATATTAAAAGAGACACATACATACATGGCTTGGGAGGGACCTTACAATTTTCCCCACTTAAAAGATTCGAGATGTCCTCATCTCGCGAGCTGGGGTAGTATCTAAGTAAATCCTCCTATCTCTTTCAAAGTGGTGTCCCCACTAGGTAGAAATCTTCTTTTATCTAAACATTGTTCCGAGTCCCTTATTTCATGTGTTTGGCTTGTTTTGTTGTGCCTCCAAAAGGTCTATTATTCTAAAGTTAATTGGCTTTATTATCCTAAGTTCATGCATCCATATACCTCTCAAATGCTATGAACCTTCGAATTCCTTATTCTATACCCCCATATAATATGGTACTTAACAAATTGTCATGGAGAAATGTAAGGGAATCAATCCTTTACGTAATCTAACCTATGATAGCAATTTCATAATCTTAGTATCGTCTTGTAGAATACCTCTATTTATCATGCACATTACTTCACATGAATCTTGCACCAATCCTCTTCTATTTACTCATAGAAATACTTGTTGAATTCAGTTATCTTTAACCCTGCTATCCCTATTTCTTGACCTGATTTTTGCTCTAGCTCATGATTCCTTGTAGCCAAGGGTGGCTTGACGTTCCTCTTGAATTAGGAGGCCCTTTTCATATCACAAGGTTTGTTAAAACCGCCTTTTTACACAATACAATAATACCAAGATAAGATTTGTAAAAAACAGTTTATACATGAATCTATTTCATACAAGCCAAATCGGCTCTCTTATTCTTTTCCTTTATACCGCCGATGATCTAGAATTCGGCCTTCCAGCCTCTACATGCTAGGCAAAACCCTACGCGACCATACACCTCATCGTCAGCCTGCTCGCCAGGACTCAAGCCGGCCTGTCGCCCTCTCAACCGTCGCTCGATCCTCCTACCCCTCAGAGGGATGTCTGCATACTAGGGTTGGCTAATTCATAGCACTAGCCTGGGCCCTAGGAACTAGGCAACATCACAATCACTTGCCTCAATCGGCGAACCTCATTCTCCCAATGGTATGAGGTATACCATGGGCCAACTCCAGGCCTTACTAAAGTCTCTGCCGTCCAGCTACACAAGCACAAGAACGGGGCAGCGTCAAGGCAGGGAGAAGTTGTACGTGTACCTTAATTTAACCAAGATAACAATCCATTTACTCAACTAAACCATAGAACTAGAATCCATGTTACTTTCTTAAGAAAACAATCCTTTTCACAAAGATTTTTGCATTTCAACTTGAGATTGCAATAAGACATTCTTTATTTAAGGCATATGCTATTATTTAAAAGAATACAAACTTTAACTAGTAAATCAATCAAATAGATCACTATTAACAGTTAATAGAGAAGCCGGGGCCATACCTCAACCCCTAAGAATGATATGTAATTGAAAAATAAAATATGTATATACCTTATAGAAATTTATCGTTTATCGTTACCTTTGCTCGATAATAAGAGCTTTGGAACTTGACATATGAGAATAGAGTCTTCTAATACCTTCTCTTACGATTGAAATCATCCGATCATCCCCAAGCTTTGTGTCCTCTTACTCGTACTGTGACTTTTCTCTCTTTCGAAGGTCTATGGCAAAATAGCCTTCTCTTGCAGGACTACAGCATACTATTCTTTCTTTAAAAGAAAAGCTATGCAGTTTTGGTCTCTTCCTCCGAAAGACCATAGCAATCTAATCTTCTTTTCTAAGATATTAGATATGAATGAAGGGATATATACATCTCAATCTCTAGGATTACCTTGAGACTACTTGTGTTGCTGCCTTCTTATAGTTTTCCCTGTGTAGAGACTCTAATAGAATCAGCAAATTATTTTGGCCATAACTCTCTGATCAAAACTCAGAATATGGTCATATAACCAGTCAAAAGAACCGAAAGCCATCTGTTCTACAAGCTAGAGCATGTAGAATAGGCAAAAACATCTGTATATAGCCACAAGTACGCCATCTTTAGCAACGCATTGTTTTTTCATATTTTTAGTATGCATGGACTCTAAATATGTAAAAGTACTCTAAATATGACCTCTTATCACCTAAATTCGAATTTTTATTTTTGGAGATACTTATCTCTTAATAGAACTATTCTTGTCTTCTTATTTCTTTTAGGATTTTTGGAGCTAATATTTTTATTCTAACACTTTCCTAATATTTCTAGCCTTATTGTCTCACTCTTCTCTAAGTACACTCTCTTTCCTTATTGAAATCTATATTAAAAGAGACACATACATACATGGCTTGGGAGGGACCTTACAATTTCCCCCACTTAAAAGATTCGAGATGTCCTCATCTCGCGAGCTGGGGTAGTATCTAAGTAAATCCTCCTATCTCTTTCAAAGTGGTGTCCCCACTAGGTAGAAATCTTCTTTTATCTAAACATTGTTCCGAGTCCCTTATTTCATGTGTTTGGCTTGTTTTGTTGTGCCTCCAAAAGGTCTATTATTCTAAAGTTAATTGGCTTTATTATCCTAAGTTCATGCATCCATATACCTCTCAAATGCTATGAACCTTCGAATTCCTTATTCTATACCCCCATATAATATGGTACTTAACAAATTGTCATGGAGAAATGTAAGGGAATCAATGCTTTACGCAATCTAACCTATGATAGCAATTTCATAATCTTAGTATCGTCTTGTAGAATACCTCTATTTATCATGCACATTACTTCACATGAATCTTGCACCAATTCTCTTCTATTTACTCATATAAATACTTGTTGAATTCAGTTATCTTTAACCCTGCTATCCCTATTTCTTGACCTAATTTTTGCTCTAGCTCATGATTCCTTGTAGCCAGGGGTGGGCTTGACGTTCCTCTTGAATTAGGAGAAGCCAGGGGTGGGCTTGACGTTCCTCTTGAATTAGGAGACCTCTTCTTGATTAACATGGAAGGACTCATGTCCTTCCATGTTAATCGAGGAATTAGGAGACTCATGTCCTTCTTGACACTTTCTATATAATAAAACTTTATCACTGTCTCTGGCTATAATTATGGTTTCTAAAATAGAGGATAGTGTCGATAAGGACTCATGTCCTTCTCGACACTTTCTATATAAAAAAACTTTATCACTGTCTCTGGCTATAATTATGGCTTCAAGAAAAGAGGATAGTTTTACATTCTTGATGAGTAGTATTCAAAGGTAGATTAAGCTTCCAAATGAATCGATGGAGAAGAGTTACTTATCCATCTTTAGAGCAAATCGGAGAAGTTTAACAAAAGTTTGGTAGTAATCTTTTAGGGTCTTCCTTTCTTGGGTTAGCTCTAAAAATTCATTCATTTTATCCTCTCGAAGTCCTGGAGGACAAAACCTTTCACGAAGTTGTAAATTTATGGCATCCCATAAGTGATTCTGGTTCTAGTGGTGGTTAGATTGACAATAATGCTTCCAACTAATTTGGCATTTCTTACGATTTTTAGACGCGAGCAAGGGTGAGCTTCCTTCTTTCATTAAAAGTTCAAAACTATCAAATACTTATCATAGCACCACATTTGAAGGCAGTCAGGATTAATACATCTGAGATCATTTTTTTGAGAATTACACGTCTGGTGCCTTGGGATTGACACATCCAAAGATTATCAAGATTGACACGTATGAGATTATTAGTTTTGTGAAAATTACACATCTAGTATCTTGGGATTAACACATCTAAGAGCATGATCCTCTAGGAATTACAAATCCGAGACCCATGTTTATCTGAGATGGGTTCAAGATCTTGGATAATTGTCCTAGTGCAAAGCATCCAATGGATGGCATTCACACGTCAACTATTCAAACCTTAATGGAGCTATAATCTTAATAATTTATAATATGCAAACTAATGAGGTATATCCTGAAAATATCTCTAAACAAAGTTTTGGTCTATCCTTCTATTTTGTCTCTCACTAGTTTTTAAATTTGATCACCCTATGTTTTTCCTCAAAAGGTTTCCTCCCCACTCTTATTTCTCAAATTTAGTGTACAAATATCTTGCGTGTGCATCCCCAAGATACAAGCACAATTTCATAGGATGATTGTCTCAACATTTGAGGATATTCAAATCACTTCTATGGCCAATAGAGATGATTGATTCGTCCTCGTATGATAAACAATCACTTGTTCTAATCCCTTGACAGTTAACCTTTGAAAAATAAATCCTAGGAACTAAGATCGGCTCTGATACCACATGTAAGGTTCCCCCCTTCCAAAAATAGGGAAAACACTTAAGATAGTCCATTAAGTCTTATCTTGGAGAAAATTTCCTACTCATCGACACCTTGCTTATGTAGAGATTCAAGGATACGATTCATAGGTAAGACCTAGTTCTATCCCGCAGGGGGAGCGTGGTCTTTAGAAAATCAAATCACCCATAGGGTAATTGATCATAATTTGGACAACTACTAGTCTTGATTCCTAGAGACGACGCTTTTTTCCTCATCCATGCAAGGTACAGCCGTTGGCTTAGTCTTCTAGAATAGAATCGCCTGAGAACCTATTTATCTAACGTAGGGCTTTCACTTAATATTTTGGAAAGCTACCCGACTTAATATTTTGGAAAGCTACCCGACTAATCACGTCCACCCCTCCGTAGGATGGTGGCATCGGGGCATTCCATCCTCCCACTTTCCACCCTACTCATGCGTCAATTTGTTTTCTAATTAATCCTACTACACTGTTTGACATAAATAAACATGTTCCTTAAGGCCCTTTTCACAAGGTTTGTTAAAACAACCTTTTTACACAATAAAATAATGCCAAGACAAGAGTTATAAAAAAAAGTTTATACATGAATCAATTTCATACAAGCCAAACCGGCTCTCTTATTCTTTTCCCTTATACTACCGATGATCTAAAATTCGGCCTTCCAGCCTCTACATGTTGGGCAAAACCCTACAGAACCATACACCTCATCGTCGGCCGACTCAAGCTCGCGTGTCGTCCTCTCAGGCTCCCTCCTCGCTCGATCCTCCCACCCCTCACAGGGATGTCTGCGCACTAGGGTGGGCTAATTCACCGCACTAGCCTGGGCCCTCAGAACTAGGCAGCATCACAATCACTCGCCTTACTAACGTCTCCGTCGTCCGGCTACACAAGCACAAGAACGGGGCAGCGTCAAGGCAGAGAGAAGTTGTACCTGTACCTTAATTTAACCAAGATAACAATCCATTTACCCAACTAAACCATAGGACTAGAATCCATGTTACCTTCTTAAGAAAACAATCCTTTTCACAATGATTTTTGCATTTCAACTTGAGATTGTGATAAGACATTCTTTATTTAAGGCATATGCTATTGTTTAAAAGAATACAAACTTTAACTAGTAAATCAATCAAATAGATCACTATTAACAATTAATAGAGAAGCCAGGGCCATACCTCAACCCCTAAGAATGATATGTAATTAAAAAACAAAATATGTATATACTATGACATGAAAAATTGATATCTTTCATTTTTAATTTTGTGCATATTTTAATGGTTTCTCAATGGTAATAAGGTGGAAGCTTGTCCAAGAAGATTACGGCGCCCACAATGGAATAACAGTGTGGGGCTTGGCGGCTACCCTGATAACAGCACCATTATTTCTTCTTAATAATGATTAATTCCTCCTAGTCTCTTAGCAAAAAGTAAATCCCATGTGTCTTATCCTCTTGTGATTGCTATATTCTTTTACTTTAATATGTTCCATCCAAATCTCCCAATTCGAACGGATGAACCTTAAACATTCCCCATTTGTTTCCGTTCACATAATCCTGAGTCGGAAGATTTTCTTCCAACAAAGAATTGCCCTCTTGTTTCGAACTGCCAGACTAGCAGAAATTCTTGCTTCTCCTGAGCCTTTCATCTTTCCTTCCATGAATTATGATCTCACCTTTGATGTGTTTATCTTTATCGTAACCTGGGGAGAGAAAGGGAGGTGAGGATGCTGTGAGGTTTCATACAAGTGTGTTTTGATTCTAAGAAGTGACCGAAGTCAAAACCCCAACTTTGTGTCACATCTTTTTGGTGGAGATGGCAGGCAAGTTTTACTTAGAATTATTCTATTTTAACCTCAAGGTCTCGCATGATTAAAGAAAAGTTATTTTGAAATAAGTAAATTTTTCTTCTTTTGCTACTCATCTTTTGGTACAAGATGTTCAACATTCTAGTGTTCCAAGGATCGGAAAGAGAAGACCCGGGGAGTTATCTTCGAGAGTTTAACCAAGCATGTCGCTTGACGGGTTGGTCTATGAAGGAAAGGGCAGAAATACTTCCAGATTTCTTGGAGGGTGTGGCCTTAGCTTGGCATGAGGCTTTGCACAGAGGAGTCCAAGAATGATTGGGAAAGGTTGACCAAAGCAATGAAGGAGAGATTTGGGACAGTGGAGTCACCAAATGCTTTACCATTGCAATTGGATCAGATTTTCCAAAAGGAAGGAGAGTCAGTTTTCTACCTTTTCAAAAGTAAGGTATGAAGCCTTGTTCATCAAATATCAACAAGCTGCTTTACATGTTGTTGCTTCTTATTTTCCACCTTCTATGGGAGATTCAAAGACTTCTTTAGCAATGGAGCACCTTAAGATGAGCAAGTTTATCATGGCTTTAGATCCTCGCTTGCATGGAAAAGTTTCTATAGCAAAGATCCCACTAATTTTAAAGAGGCTCTTTGTATTGCTTTGAAGAAGGAGGCCACTCTTCATATTGAGTCCACATTCCAATCTTCTCTGAGTGTGCCGAGTAGAGATAGCCTCAATATCTCAGGTACAAGCTCCATCCTTGGATCATGACATTGCACAACTTATGGTAGAATTTGTTGATTTGAAGTTACACTTAGTCAACGCAAAGCCACCTAGGGTTCCACGAGTTGAGGATAAACCTAGGGATAGAAGTAGTGTCACATGCTATGAATGTTAAGAGAAGGGACACTATCGCACTGAGTGTCCAAAATTGAGGAAAAGAGAGGATAAAAGTTTAGCACTTTTAGAGGAAACATGCTCAAAAGAAGAAGAGAAAACATTGATGCCATTAGTGGCAAAAGGGGTCGTAAAACTAGGAGCCAAGAAGAAGAAGAAGAAGAAGATAAATCTGAAGAAGAGGAGAAAAATAAGAAGAAGAAGAAGTCGTCTACTAGGAGAAAAATAAGAAGAAGAAGAAGTCGTCTAGGAGAAAAATTGGACAATCTGACTTTCCTCTTGGACAAGGATCTCTTAGTTATGACATCTTAACAGATCTTAGGGAGAAAATAGCACAAATCACATTTGGGCAATTTTGGCACTCTCTCTCCAAAGCTCAGAAAGGAATGGGGTAAGCTATCTAGCACAAGGGAATCTAAGAAAAAGAAGAAGAGGGATAATGGGACTCCTATGGCTCAAAAGGTGGATATTGATGTAGGAGATGATGTGCCTGTGATGATTGATATCATCATTGATGAGGGGCAAACAATTTCTAATGCATACATTGATGGAGGTGCGTCAATCAATGTCATGAGTGAAAAAAATAATGAAAGATGCCGATTTAAAGTTGTCTTCTACTAACTCTCCCTTGGATCGAGGGGATGCTAAAGACAATGGAGCCTTGGAAGGGGACGCTTCTTCAACCATGTCCAAGAAAGGAGATGTGGACCTCCAAGCTTCTTCAACAAAATGAGCTTCTTCTTGATGAGTCCATATAGCAGGTACTGAAAGGGAGAATTACTTAAAAATGTTGGATGAATTTCCTAACCTTTTTGCAAACAAGTATGCCAAGTTACCCTAGTAGAGCAGCACAAGATTGATCTCAAGCCCCAAAGTAAGCCAGTGGTATAGTGGCTAAGGCGTTTGGGAGTAGTGCAAGCGGAGGTGCTTAAGAATGAGGTAACTAATTTGCTTGAAGCTGGATTTATTTTTTCAGTCGAGAATTCAGAGTGGATTTTCCCAGTTGTAGTCACTTCCAAAAAGGGTGGAAAATGGCGTGTGTGTGTGTGTGGACTTTCGCTCTCCTCTGAATGCATGCACAAAGAGGGATTATTATCCTCTACATAGGGTGATGCCATTTGGCTTGACCAATGCACCAGCAACTTTTCAACGCTTCATGAGTCAGGTATTTGCACCTTACTTGGGAAAGTTTATAAGGATCTTTCTGGATGGTTTTTGCATTTATTCAAGCCGCATGGATCACTTGGAAAAGTTGAGGTTGGCCTTGCAAAGTATTGATGATGCAAAAGGGTGTCTTAATCCTGGAAAATGCCGCTTGTGGCACGAAGGAAGGTGGTTCTCTTGGGATATGGTATCTCAAAAGAAGGCATAGAGATGGATCCTGAGAAGGTGCAGGCAATTGTAGCCCTCCCACCACCTACCAATGTAAGGGAGGTAAGGAGGATTTTGGGTAAAACAAAGTATTACCAACGCTTTGTTGACATGTTCTCTGAGAAGATGTATCCTATAAATCTATTGACAAAGAAGAATGTTTCTTTCCAATGGGGGCCCGATCAAATTCAATCTTTTTGTTTGCTCAAGGAATGCATGAGTCAAAGTCCAATTGTGTAGCCTCCTAGGTGGGGGGAGGACTTTTATATGAACCCAAGTGTCTCATCACATTCAGTGGGTGCTATACTCTTGAAAAAGGGAGAGCAAGGGCATATGCAACCAGTGTATTATGCAAGCCGACAACTCACTGATGCCGAGGAGGAGAGGTATGGTGAAATGGAGAAAGGTGGTTTGTCTCTTATTTTTGCAGTAAAGAAGTTTAGGTCATACTTGTTACCTTGCCCTTTTTTCTTCCTCACATCTCAACCTTCTTTACAATTCTTGGTCCGCAAACCCAATCCTGCAGGAGGGAAGTTTGCAAAGTGGATTTGTGAGCTTCAAGAGTTCTCTTTCACTTTTATTACAGACAACACCACTAGGGCCTCTCTTGCAGATTTGCTTACAAGGGAGGATGAGGAAGAAGGAACAGGAGCAAAGAAAGAAGTATATGAAGATTTGGAGACACCACCAATTTCTTTCACTATGCATTTTGATGGAGCCTTTAGCCCTTCCAGGCAATGTGGGGCTGGGGGGATAGTTTTATTTGGTCCAGAAGGAAAAGAGGTATGGGCCAAGGGTAGGGAATTTCCAAAGGCTATATCAAATAATGTGGTTGAGTATAATGCATTAATTTGGGGATTAGAAGATTGCATAAAAGATGGAATTAAAGAGGTAGAGGTTAAAGGGGATTCGCAATTGGTCATCCGACAAATGAAAGGAGAATATAAGGCAAGGAGTCTTAATCTCCAAGAATTGTATAAAAGGGCAATGGAGCTAAAAGAAGCTTTTGAGTTTTGTAAATTTGTGCATGTTAACAGGAAGGATAATCAAAAGGCCGATGAATTAGCTACTAAAACCTTGGCTTCTTTCAAAGTAGCTACTCTTGCATTAATGGATACAGGTTGGCCTGAGCTCCAAGATGTTCAACACTATTTAGATACAGGATACTTCCCTCCTGGATTGAATCCTCAACAGAAGCAATGTTTACTAGGAAAGCTCATCCTTACACAATTCTAGGGGATTTCTTTACAAACAAGGTAAGGATAATATTCTTAGGAGGGTAGTGAGCCTGGAAGAATCTAAAAGGATTATGGAATTATGTCATGAATGTTCAGGTCACTTTGCCTCAGCCAGCACAACTCGGAGAATCCTTAACACAGGGTATTATTGGCCTCGACTCAGCAAAGATGTCTATGAGTGGTGCAGAAGCTGTGAAGTATGCTAGGCATATGGGCATAAGCAATTGGTTCACGGACCCTTAAACCCTATCCCAGCATATGGTCTATTTGAAAGGTGGGGATTAGATTTTGTGGGCCCACTTCCTCGTTCCTCACATGGGAAGTATTACATATTGGTGTGGCCACAGATTATGCAACAAGATAGGCAGAAGCAAAGGCCATGGTCAATAATAAAGCAGTGGCTGTGGCATCCTTTCTCAGGGAATACATATTGGTGGCCACAGATTATGCAACAAGGTAGGCAGAAGCAAAGGCCATGGTCAATAATAAAGCAGTGGTTGTGGTATCCTTTCTCAGGGAATACATATGTGCCCGATTTAGGTGTCCATTAGAAATCCTTACGGATGGGGGGAGGTCTTTCAGGAATGACTTGATTGAAGCTTTGGTGCAGAAATTAAAATAAAGCATGCTATGTCAACTCCCTATTATCCCCAATGTAATGGTTTAGTAGAAAAAACTAATGGACTCCTTTGTGGATCTTTGTCTAAGCTAGTGGATACTATGAAGAGAAAGTGGGATGTGCATTTGCCAGAGGTCCTATGGGCCTATAGGATAACTCACAAACTCTCTCTTCGTTTCACACCTTTTCAGTTAGTTTATGGAATGGAGGCTATTTTGCCAATATGACTTTTCTCTCTTTCGAAGGTCTATGGCAAAATAGCTTTCTCTTGTAGAGCTACGGCATACTATTCTTTCTTTAAAAGAAAAGCTATGGATTTTTTGTCTCTTCCTTCGAAAGACCATAGCAATCTAAGCTTCTTTTCCAAGATATTAGCTAAGAATGAAGGGATATATACATCTCAAGCTCTAGGATTACCTTGAGGCTACTTGCTGCCTTCTTATAGTTTTCCCTGTGTAGAGACCCTAACAGAATCAGCAAATTATTTCGGCCATAACTCTCTGACAAAAACTCAAAATATGGTCATATAACCAATCAAAAGAACTGGAAGCCATTTGTTCTACAACCCTTCGCGAGAAGAACAGGCAAAAACGTCTGTATATGGCCACAAACGCGCCATCTTTAGAAACACATTTCTTTTTCATATTTTTAGTATGCATGGACTCTAAATATGTAAAAGTACTCTAAATATAACCTCTTATTACCTAAATTCGAGTTTCTATTTTTGAAGATACTTATCTCTTAATAGAACTATTCTTGTCTTCTTATTTCTTTTAGGATTTTTGGAGCTAATATTTTTATTCTAACACTTTCCTAATGTTTCTAGCCTTATTGTTTCACTCTTCTCTAAGTATACTCTCTTTCCTTATTGAAATCTATATTAAAAGAGACACATACATACATGGCTTGGGAGGGATCTTACAATGTCAGCATCCTACCAAATATGCCAATGATGTAAATGGAAGAAACAATCACCCAAGCATATCATAAGTGTCAGCTCGTGTTGAGATTGACATCTCAATACTCCCCCTCAAGCTCAACTCCATCTCTAAGACTCCAAGCATAGTCCGTAATCTGTGAAGCTTCTCTACTCCCAGAGCTTTCATGAAAATTTGAGATACTTGCTCCTTTGTGCTAACATACATAAGATCAATGTCTCTTGCTAAGACCCTCTCTCTCATGAAGTGATAATGGAGCTTTATATGTTTGGTCTGCGCATGAATAATTGGGTTTCTTTCCAACTCTATATTACTAAGGTTGTCACAATAGATGACAACCTTTATATTAACCTACAGCTCCAAATCACCAAGTAGCTTGCGCAACCAAGCTACCTCACATATTGCCCTATACTCTTTCTCCGTACTCGACAAGGAAACTTTTGCTATTTCTTGCTGTTCCATGTCACAACACCACTCCCAAAATAGAACATAAATCCGCTGGTAGATTTTCTATTTGCGATACTACTAGCCCAATCTGCATCGGTGTATCCAAACACCTGAAACTTCGTCCATTCTCATAAAAGAGACCATAGTTTTTTTTAAAAAAAGCTTTATCAATGTGTAAGCCAAACAAGAACTTTGAATCTTTGATATGTTGGTCAAAATTTTGTTTTCATAGATTGTTCCCCCCCCCTTTTTTCTTCTTGAATTGCTAAAGTGTTAAACCTTGTTAGTTGAATTATTTCATTATATATAAATAAAGTTTTAAATTTATCGATGATATATATCCAAAGCTTGAGCTTTTAAAAAAAAGGTTGGCATACTTCAATACTTCCAAGTCCAAAATATCATAATGAAAGCCTTCATTCAATCTAAAAGTGTATAAACATGTCTCGATGTCTTTGCTCGAGCTCTCTATAATCCAATGGTATCTATAAAATCAAAAGCCATGTTCGATGGCTCAAATCAGGAAGGGCTAAAAGAGTTGATTGTCTATGCAGCATATTTATCTACAAACAATTGTAAAAAAATAATTTAAACAAGTTATGCAAGTCAGCTAGCATGAGAAATAAATACATGCATTATGATTAGTAATAGTTTTACACATATAAACATAATACATGAGACTAAGACTACTTATTTCATATATGAACAGTAAAAATTAAGCTTGCTTCGTATACTACACTAATTATGAAAAAAAACTTTATATTTCCACATGAAATTACTCAAGATTTTTATACTTGTATCTTTGAAAGCTTTATATTTGATAAATTTAAGTTTTGTAACATCTTATGAGTTTTTAATTTTAAAAGTGACTTATTGTTGCATCAAATCTCAAAAAAGCTCTTTTATGTCGCTTTTTTGTACCAAAATATTTACACACGTTTGAAAAATTAAAAAAGTACCAAAATATTTACACATGTGTTTGAAAAATTTACAATTTATTTCTTTGAGCTTAGAATATTAGAAGTTTTTTTCCTTGTTAACTTGTACGTTTAACTGTCAAACTTTCAAGTTACCAATTTTTATAGCTTGTTTTATTTTAGATTTTTCTCGACTCACGGGACAAAAATACGGATGATGGCGCCCTCCGATTTCCTTCAAATTTCACGATTCATTTGAAACTTCTGTACTCTCACAAGCCTTTACAGGTACCGAAATCGATGGTCATCACGCATCTGGTCAGTCAAAGACTCCACATAATGGACTTCTATCACATTTTTGAGATCGCGTGTCATGAGGGCGGAAGCTCCCGAATCAATATTACATCAAGATGGGTACTTAATAATGCATCAAGATGGGTACTTGCTGTTGAATCTAGATGTCTGTGTGAGCATATATATATATAAAATGCGAAATCCATCTTCGTGTACTGACTTTTTGTGTCGTTCGATGCGAAAAGATTGCTGCATGGCCTGTGCAAACCTGATGAGCTGATGTTTTCATGATCACGGCAGTGCCGGATTTGCAAGAATCGAAGAATGTTCAATGAACACTGAGTACAGAGCTTGTGATCGTCATGGTTGATTTGTTCAACCAGCTTACACCTAACAGGCAAATCGGGAACACGGCAAACGCACGCTTCGATGGAACATGGCAATGATGGCAGGATGCCGTGAGTTTTCATACACGGCGTTACCAGCTTACCGAGAGTAGCTAGCTCACGACACTCATTTTAATGATAGCCTTTGCAGTGTTCACATTGACAAGGTCGGCAATAATAATGCATGCGTGATGGGTGTCGTCAACAAGCTTTGACAAGTTCGTCGATAATAATAATGCATGCGTGATGGGTGTCGTCAACAAGCTTTGACAAGTTCGTCAATAATAATGTGATTGGTATAGTTCACGGGATGTGCAGTGTGTGCACTCTCTGTATTTTGAATCGACATGGGTGTAAGGGTACCGTCTAGACTCTACACCTGCAGTGCGGGGAGATGCACCTTGCCAACTTCAAAGTGTGGGCTGTATCTCGAATCGTGAATAAACCTATCCACTAATATACTATTGGGGAAACTTTCACTATTGTTAATGAAGAATACAAAGAAAATCTACATCTTTGCCAAGCCAATGGCTTAATTCTTAAAGAAAAAGAATAGATGCCTTTATTGTGCAAGAAATTAGTAGCGTCCTTGAAATATATATCTCAACTAGCCCCTCCAAGGCAATCTTACTCATGAATGCATCTAAGCTAGTCACTTCCATTCTATTTTGCCACTTTTCCTTGATTTTGGTTCAACAACTATTAAACCCTCTTTCACACATTTCAATACAATAACATTGCATAAGCGCAATTTGAGATATGCATAAATTAGATTTGGATACAATTATCTCTACATTTCATGGCTACTAGCTATGATGATAATGACGTCTATGAAGCTCATGCTAGCCTGTTATTCAAATGCAACTTGATGTTTAAACATCATGAATTTTTTCTTCAATTCATCACTATCAATCAAAAGTTTAAGACTTTGACTCAGAATCTTTTGAACTCCATAAAAAATTACAATAGTCTTATTATACATTTGAATATAGAAAACTTTAAACAATCTTTCCTCCTTTCATATATTAGATGTTGAGCTAGCATGATAACTTTCATGCATCATGATACTAAAAGATCCACAAATCTTTTCATTAAGTTACCACACACTGCCCTAGAAAAGTAAAATTGAAAATGGAAGGCTTACCACCGTAGGTCTTAATCATTTACGGCATGCTTGATCTTTTGACTAAAAAACATAAATATCTCTTAACAAAGGAGTGTAAACCATATTAGATTCCATTTTTTAGAGCAATATCCAAGTTTATTGAAAAACGCCATGTCTCATTTATAATGCACTCATACCATTTTTATCTTCATCTAAATATTTTTCTGGTGAATAAAGAGGTTTGTTTGTTGTGAAAATTTGTTATATTCACAAAGTTATCCTAAAACTTATTTCTTGACATAGTGAGTTTTTGAAGAATATTGGAAGGAGTAGAGAGTCCTTACATGGTCAAAATAGGAAAGAAAACTTGTCTTGCAAGGGATGAGAATTAGAGTAGTTATAGAAGGTAAGGAAGAAGTTTTCACTACGGTAAGGTCTCGCAAAGTCAAGAAAAGAAATAGAGGAAGTGGAAAGAGTAATATGGATGAAATGGTGGAAAAATAGAGGAAAGCTGAGAAGAGATAGCACCTTTGCTACTGTAAATGGTAGCATTTTGACTAGGCCTATATGCGTTAGCTACCAAGACATGCTTATTAAGACTCGAGTGAAAAACCGCACCACATAGTCCTGGAAGGGTAAACTCTGCATGGCCATTTGTAATTAAAGTTTACATGCTCATAATTGGGAATTCAAGAACATTGTAGAGCTCCTAGAAGAATAAATTATACATGGGAATTCAAGTTTACATGCCCATAATTCGAAATTCAAGAACATTGTAGAGCTCTCGATTTGCCTTCATGTGTGTATCCTTGTGAAGCTCTGGTAGGCATCGAATTTTGGTACTGGGTCGTGGTTCGTTGCATGTCTTCTCATTGGAAAAAATCTTGTAATGTCATATTAGCTTGTTGTTGGTAGCCATTTGCATGGTTGCAACATCCTTTGCTCTGTCACTTGTGTGCTTTTGGTTCTTTTGGTGAAGGCATGAAAGATCTATAATTGTCCCAAGATTAAAAAATAATAAGAGTCTATGACACAAACCAAGAGGTACCGTAGCTATATGAAAGGTCATAAATAAGGGTGGTTGCAAGATGAGGTTATCTAGTTTCGTTTAGTGGGCGCCCTTGGGTTTAGCCTGAAAACAAACATTTTTTCAAGAAGAATAGCCAATGTCTCCTAGTTAGCCAAGGAGTTTCACTTCAAGGTTTTCTAATGAAACATCATATGCAAATTTGGGCACCAAAAACTATAATCTAATATCCAATAATTGCAAATCCCCTTTTCTTTGGGAACCAAAATTGTATATACAGGCCCTGTCGGAGGTTTGGACAAGTACACTAAATGTGAGTAAATTGTCTATAACTTTTACATTATTACTCATATGATATTCCCACTTTGCATATCACAAATTCAAATAACATGGAGCTTAACTTGGTTTATCGAGTAAATTTTGATGTGTTCTACTATTTTTTATATTATTTAAAATGCATTATAATTATTAAAAAACATACTATTTTGTCCTCCCACCACATCTACCATTTAAAATGCTAAATTTGTATGGATCTAGTGATGATTAGATTGAGGAAGATTAGTAGAATGTGGGTCTAAGATAAAGTTACAAATCTAACAGTTGGATTTTTGTAGATTTAGCTTGGAAACTTTGTTATGACTATTAGAGCCCCATTAAATTAATTGTAATTTAATTCTAGAAAATCAAATATTGAATCTTTCAATCTAAAAACTCTAGGGATCAATATAATTGTTGCCATGAATTTATTTTAAAAAAAGGCTTAATTTGAGTATGGGAGGTCCATTTTCAATCCTCCCAAGTGAAAATTCCCATATTGTGTCCACTCCATGCATGCTTGATGCTTTGATCGATCTTCCCAACATGGCCAACTGTAGGGCACTTTTTGACATTGGAGGTCGAAGAGAGAAGAGAGCTGGCATGGCGGTGCTACAAAGTGTTCGTCGTTCCTATACAGTTAACAAGAAGAGGAGCTCTGCGGACACTTTGACTGCTCGATGGGCTATTGTGGCAGCCATAATTAGCTCCCAAATGAAGGGTAAGGTGAGTGACACATCTCACATCCTTTCCATAGCACCACATGCACTTAGAGTTGGGTTTATTAGACGACAAAGTTTAGATGCCAATGAGGTTGGTGCTTTGTGGGCGAGTAGTGGTCGTGTAGCTAGGCATGATCGCCTACTAGATGAAACCACTAGAGCCTTGATAGAAAGTTTTTGGAAGGAAAATTATCGTGCCTCACCAGTTTTCAAGAAAGCTTTGTGTAAGAGAGTGACAAGAGGAGTGTTCATTGATGCTTGCTTTCTTGAAATGACCCAAACAGAGTTCTATTCTCAGTTTGTGGCATCATATTCAGAGCTTAAAATTGGGAAAAGGTCATTTGAGGGGTGTAAGCGTTGGTTTATGAGGTACTCACGACAACGTGACACATGTTATTGTTTCTACTACCACGTTGAGTTCTAACTTTTTTTATGATGTGTTCCATTCTCTTAGTGGGCATAGAGAGTTGCCTCATAGTCCTCGTGATTTTACTAGAACATCTTAAAGAAAACAATAACTAAGACTTTGTTTTATGGGTTTATAGGTGGCATGTGTAGTGTAGTATCCCAATGATTTGGTCATTCTTTGAGATTGGTCACGGGAAGGGAGAGCATGATGGTGCGGGCGCATGTGCGAAATGTGCCTTGAGACATCATCAACTATGGCAAGATGCTGAGCGGTTCAGAGATGCGGGCCACGTGGTGGTCGAGTGGTGCTCCCAACATTTGTGTGGAGTGCAGCATCATCATATCCCAAATGTGATGCTCGGATTGTCAGGAGATTTTTTTGGCATGTGGATGGTGGCATGATTGACCGTAGAGCCTCCCATAATTGTGACACAGTACACCTGACACCTTGGGCTTACATTCCATCAGAAGCACGTGTATGGCGGCCCCCACGATTTACACACGAAAGTTTGCATGCTTCTGTGGAGAATGTATGGATGCCGATTGGTCACATTGTGTCTCGAGAGGATCGGTAAATGCATGGATATAGACAGTTCTCTCCCCCAAGCATCCTTCACATCTAGTGTTGTCTGATGAGCACACAGGTCCTGTGTTAATGGCTAGCTATGATGACCTGACAGATTTGCTAGTAGGAGGGTGATGTATTTGCTGTTCTTGCCAGTGAGGGAAACAACGAGAGAGTAGACTAATATCTGATGAGTTGCACTAGGCCAAAGTGCATCCTTGACCAGGCTACAGTATATGATCTTGGGTTTTCGTTTGACACCCATAGCATGATTGTGGCAGGCCAGTTCTACCAGCAGATTCGACTTCATCGAGGGAGTCTTGAGTTCTAATAGTGGAAGTGAGAGTTAGAGGCATTTTAGTTCTCTCATCTAGTGGTTGCTACCAGGCTCACTCTTGATCGAGAGAAAAAAATAGAGTTCTCACCCTCATTTTCGGCTTCGAATGGATGACCGTGAGAGCATTCTAGAGCATTTGAAAGCTAGAGAGGGTGCTGATGTGACTAGACATCTATCTTGATAGTGATTAAACTTAGACTAGCTGGGTTAGCTCACGTACATTGTACTTAGATTTATTGGCACCACCACTGACTAACCTCAGACTAGCTGGGGTAGCTCATTTTCATTATGCCTTGATCTTTTGAGTTAGTGGCTAAACCCAGAGTAGTTGGGTTAGCTTACATTTTGAAGTACTTAGTTGATGTTTTTATCACTATGAGTTTTTTCATTATTGAGGAGGATCATTGCATTTTATTTGATGTTCATGGATTTTGAATTTTTTAAATACTTTGGCTATCATATTTTTTGTTGAAAACCCCATGCCACCATGCCCAAACATGCTCCGATGGTGACCAAAATTTTCAAGCATGTGGGGGGGACCCACCCCCCGAGATGCTCTCAAAGTTTGATCCCCATCCGAGCATGTTTGGGTTAGCAAGTGCCTAGTGGTGGATTTTTCAAGTCTCTTGGTGCTTTAGAGGCCATGAAAATTCCCGCTCTTCCCAATAACATTCTACCCAAACATGCTCTGATTGATGGTGACCAAAATTTGCAAGCATGTGGGAGGGACCCACTCCCACATGTTTGCAAAGTTTGGTCCCCATATGAGAATGTTTGGGTTAGCAATTAGTGCCCAGTGCAGATTTCTCAAGTCTCTTGGTGCTTGAAAATCACGCTCTTCCCCATACCATCATACCCAAACATGCTCCGATGGTGACCAAACTTTGTAAGCATATGGGGGCACAAATTCCCCACGTGCTTACAAAGTTTGGTCACCATCAGAGCGTGTTTGGGTACGATGGTATTGGATTTTCCATGGCCTCTCAAGTAGCAAGAGACTTGAGAAATCCGCACTAGGTGCTAATTGCTAACCCAAACATGCTCCGATGGTGGGGACCCAACTTTGTAAGCATATGGGGGTGCATCCCACCCACATTCTTACAAAGTTTGGTCTCCATCGGAGCATGTTTGGGTACAATAGTATGGGGAAGAGCGGGATTTTCCATGGCATCTTCAACACAAAGAGACTTGAAAAATCCGCACTAGGTGCTGATTGCTAACCCAAACATACTCCAGTGGTGACTAAACTTTGCAAGAATGTGGGGGTGGGTCCCCCCCACATGCTTGCAAAGTTTGATCACTATCAGAGCATGTTTCGGTACAATGGTATGGGGAGGAAGAGCGGAATTTTCCATGGCCTCTTAAGCACCAAGAGACTTGAAAAAGGTGGGTGCTAATTGCTAACCCAAACATGCTTCGATGGTGACTAAACTTTGCAATCATGTGGAAGTGGGTCCCCCCACATGCTTGCAAAGTTCGGTCAGCATTGGAGCATCTTTGGGTATGATGGTATGGGGAAGAGTGGGATTTTCCATGGCCTCTCAAGCACCAAGAGACTTGAAAAATCCGCACTGGGTGTGCTAATTGCTAACCCACACATGATCCAAAGGGGACTAAACTTTGCAAGCTTGTGGAGGTGGTCCCCCCAACATTCTTGCAGAGTTTGGTCCCCATCAGAGCACATATTGGTATGATGGTATGGGAAAGAGTGGGATTTTCCATGGCCTCTTAAGCATCAAGAGACTTGAAAATCCGTACTAGGTGCTAATTGCTAACCGAAAAATGCTTCGATGGTGGGGACCAAACTTTGCAAGTATGTGGGGGTGGGTCCCTCCCACATGCTTGCAAAGTTTAGTCACTATCACAGCAAGTTTAGGTACGATGGTATGGGGAAGACCGGGATTTTCCATGGCCTCTGAAGCACCAAGAGACTTGAAAAATCCATATTGGGTGTTAATTAATAACTCAAACATGCCTCGATGGGGACCAAACTTTGTAAGCATGTGGGGGTGGGTCACCCCCACATTTTTGCAAAGTTTGGTCATCATCGGAGCATGTTTGGGTACGATGGTATGGGGAAGAGCGGTTTTTTCCATGGCCTCTCAGGCACCAAGAGACTTGAAAAATCCACATTGGGTGCTAATTGCTAACCAAAACATGCTCTGATTGGGACCAAACTTTGTAGACATGTGGGGGTGGTCCCCCCCACATGCTTGCAAAGTTTGGTCACCATTAGAGAATGTTTAGATATGATGGTATGGGGAAGAGCGGGATTTTCCATGGCTCTCAAGCACCAAGAGACTTGAAAAATCTGCACTGGGCATGAATTGCTAACCCAAACATGCTCCGATGGTGGGGGACCAAAATTTGTAAGCATGTGGGGGGGGACCCTGCTTACAAAGTTTGGTCCCGATCGGAGCATGTTTGGGTAAGATTGTATGGGCAGCGCGGGATTTTCCATGGCCCCTTAAGCTCTAGGAGACTTGAAAAATCCGCGCTGAGTGCTAATTGCTAATCCAAACATGCTCCGATGGTGACCAAACTCTGCAAGAATTTGGGGGTGGGTCTCCCCTTCGCATGCTTGCAAAGTTTAGTTACCATCGGATCATGTTTGGGTACGATGGTATGGCAAAGAACGGGATTTTCCATGGCCTCTCAAGCACCAAGAGACTTGAAAAATCCTCATTAGGTTCTAATTAATAACCCAAACATGCTCCGATGGTGACCAAACTTTGCAAGCATGTGGGGGGGCTTGCAAAGTTTGGTCACCATTGTAGCGTGTTTGGGTACGATGGTATGGGGAAGAGGGGGATTTTCCATGGCCTCTTAAGCACCAAGAGACTTAAAAAATCCTCATTGGGCACTAATTGCTAACCTAAACATGCTCCGATGTGGTGACCAAAATTTACAAGCATGTGGGGGGACCCACCCCACATCTCACAAAGTTTCGTCCCCATCGAAGTATGTTTAGGTACGATGGCATGGGGATTTTCAACAAACAATATGATAGCCAAACTGTTAAAAAAATAAAAAAAACCATGAACAGAAACTAAAATGTAATGATACTCAATAATGAAAAAACTCATAATGATATAAACATCAACTAAGTACACTAGAATGTGAGCTAACCTAGGTACTCTAGGTTTAGCCACTAACTCAAAAGATCAAAACATAATGAAAATGAGCTACCCTAGCTAGTTTGAGGTTAGTCACTGCCAAATAAATCTAAGTCTAATGTAAGTGAGCTAACCCAGCTAGTCTGAGTTTAGTCACTATCAATGGGAACCCAATTAATATTGTTCATATCTAACTGGTGGTCGATGTGCACGTCGAGGTTGTTGTGCATGTCAAGGAGGCTCTGCCAGTTGCGAGGGTCATCAAATATCTGCGCGGCTGGGGAGGTTTGCTTCAAAGGCAGGATCATAATCTAGTGCTAGTGTAATCAGGAGCTCACGAGTCCCATAAGCTGCTATAACGCTCTCCCTCTCTCTACATTGTGGTACTACAAGATGTCTCTATCTGTAAACCCAAAATATGTAATCAGCAATGGTATGTCCCTGCCACTCTGCGCATGTAAGCTCCTCTACTGTAAGGACACATAGGTCATAAGAAATAGCACTACTACCAACACCATCACTAGGACCAGCACCACCCATAGGCTCGTGTTATGTGAACTGGCTCTAGGACTCTCTGGTATGCATCAAACTCATGTGCACTCCACTCAATCTATGGAGGCAACTTAGGCTCGTGATCTCTGTCATCATCGGCGGCGTCGAGTCCTAAGTCAGTAGAGCTGAGGTAAAATCAAGTGGCCTACCAGTCATAGCATCTACTCAAGCCTAGGTGAAGATCATCAATGCCCAAAACTTTGTATGTCGCTAGGTTGGCATGTATGCGCGGCAAGAGGGACATATTGAGAAGCGTACTAGCTCCTAGGTGATGCAAGACAAATGGAAAAAATATCCACATCCCAGAGCATATCCACCAATACTGTCAATGTCCTTGAGGTATAGAGCGCAACAGGCATCACGGAGGAATGGTGGTGCATCCTAAGGGAGAGATCATCGAAAAACCTATATAAGAGGCCGTGTATATAGAGGCAAGTAAGGCACTATCATGTTTGAAGATCTATGGAACTCCCGAACATGCAACATCAATTGCTCTGCCGCCCTATGCTGTGCAATCCACTCCATAATCATGTGTTGCTCTGCCTCAGCTCTAGAACTCTCTACCTTAGTCTCAGCTTACTCAAAAAGTAAAGCATACAAATAATTGATTAGTCTCTCATTAGTTATTACTTAAAGAAATTTATAACTTTAGACCTTAATTATAACTCTTTTACGTACAAGAGAAACCTACCTGCTGGATGTCAGACTCTCTCGCATATGGCGTGCCTCTGTAGTGGCTCCCTCTATCATCCGCAATGCAGCTCTAAGGTGGTCAATCTTTGCTCTCACCTCTATAAACTCCTGAGTGAGTCTCTCTCACTGGTAGGTGTGGGACCCTACATGACACAATCAACCATGCTGGTCATTTTAAAAATATAGAAAAGTACATATAAACATGTAAACAAATGACTATGAAAAAACTTAAGAAGTAATGAATGTGTAAATACCTCAACATGTGTCATCGATATCAATTGTTAGAACAAGCACACGACATGCTGGATGCTCTCCGTGGTGGTACTCCATATGTCGATACCCACTTGGGTGCCAAGATCCTCGATCGTCGACAAAGGCACAAACACAAGATCTATAGTAGCTACTACATGAAGCGCTGGTGGAGGCCGCCTACCCTAGTCCTGGAGATGGCCTCGGCTAGCACCGCCACCAGGCTGATGGCTAGTGTAATCCACCTCCTCCCCTAAGACAAACTCCGCATATAATTGCTTTGTGAAGTATATGGGAATTTGGCTGTTGTTCGGCATCGTCCCATATGCGGCAATATATCGACTCGCCATACGAGATGCAAACACCGCAAAATTGTAAGGGCCTTGCCCGCTCAGGTTGCATCCCATGGCTATCAAGGAAAAGGTCTAAGTAGGCTCCATCCCTAATCGGACCAAGATCACAAACTTGACGATATATCAGGCCATGTGACATAGGAGCAGTGTGATGGTGGGCTATCCACTAATTTACAAAGTTAAAAGTTTGGTCCTTGGGCTCCTTTAGCACTCTATCTAGTGTAAACACCTATTCTAAAACTAGTACTCTCCACCTACAATCCCGTGGTGTGCCTTTAATATACAAGGTGAGCATACACATAAAATATACAAAGCATGGTTTTCAAGTGAATTCCACACAGTTCGGCGCCTGTGGTCCAAAGGTGGTGAAAATGATGTGGTGGCCGAAAACGACGAAGGCTATGAAGGGATGATAGCATCGCCTCCAAGTCCAACATGATATGTAATGTAGATGGTGTGTCTCCTAGCAGTCCTACGGATAGCCGCTAACTCACAGTCTATCTCTGCGCGATGAGGTCCACAATAGACAAGCGGCCCTCCTTGTGGCCCTCCTCACGTGACTCCATGCTAGAACCTAAGACTAACACAAATGGGTAGATCAATGTGAAAGGTCCAATGCTTAGTGCTAAGTAGCACGAATGAATCTATAAAACAATACTAATGAGCCCACTAATTTTGCTAATCCAAATCAAGAGAGCAAGGAGAGTGAAAACGATGTGTGACAATGAGGCGAAAAAAAAACTTTCCGATTTTATAACCTCGATCGAGGTTCGCTGGCATGCATTTTAGGGTTTGCAAGATGTACGCTCTCGATGTACGCATGGTTTTAGGGTTAGTGAGACAAACGGCCAAGATATGCATTTGATTTTAGGATTGGTGAGGGATCGACGGGGCTGCAATTTGAATTAAGTACCTTGTTCGAGGTACATGGACGGCTTAGATTTTGGGTGATTACCACGATCGGGGTATGTTTGACGGCGGTGGAGATTCACTTCATACCTTGATCGAGATATATAAACAGTTGGGATTGCATCTTCACATGTGCATGAATGGATGGATCCGATTGTGTAGATGTATCTCGTTCAAGGTTTTTCAATGGCTTCAATTTCATCTTGGTATCTCGAACGCGATATGTGGATGGATGAGATCACATCTCTATACCTCAAAACGAGATTTGTCAATGGTTGAGATTATATTTCCTTATCTTGTTTGAGATATGTGGGTGGTGGAGACGGCATCATTGAATATGCTGAATGTACATCTGAGCGGGCATGTCAAGGGGGATCCACCGTTGCATTGACATGGATCCGAGAGGCATGCATATCTCGATCGTTTGATAATGTGGTGGCGGTGACATGTACTGGTGACATGGATGGTGACTTGAAACCCAGACCTATTGGCGTGGTGTTAGTTGGTATCTCGTTCGAGATATGGTGCTTTAGGATCTGGAGGCACGTGTCATGTTTTAATTGATGGCAAAATCACGATTGAGGTACTCCGCCCGAGTTGCGTCGATGTCCTAATTTTAAAGAGAGTGAACAAAAGTGAGTACCCTCATCTTGCAACCATCCACCATAATGTATTCGCAAAATTGGGTATATTATTACTACAACTCTTTACTTGAAAATGGACCCTAGGAGGATGGTAGGAGAGGCAAGGGCAAAGCAAGGAGAGAAAGTTATGAAGGTCAAGTGAGCTTCATGATGAAAACTTCAACGACTAGGTGTCTCTCTCTTTCTCTTTCTAGCTTTAATGAAAACATCTCTCTTTCTTTCTTTTTCTATTTCTTTCTTTGCAATTAATAACTTGTTAGGGTTGTGGCCCTAACATAGAGAATATGTATGCTCTATGCATGCTCTATACATAAACATATGTATACATAGCTCATAAACATGTCTGATATATGCATGCTCCATGTGAGGGATGCATGCTCTATGCATAAACATGTGTATACATAGCTCACATATGCATAGAGCGTGTGTATGCTCTTTGCACACTCTATGTGTGTGATGCATTCCCCATGCATAAACGTATACATACAAAGCTTACATAGAGAATTTATATTCTATATACATGCTCTATGTGAGTGATGTATGCTCTATACATAAACATATGCATACATAGCTCACATAGAGCATGCATCACTCACATAGAGCATACACATAAAGCATGCATAGAGCATACATGTGTATGATTTATTCATGCTTTATATGCTCACATAGAGCATGCATCGCTCACATAGAGCATACATGTGTACACTCTATACATAAACATATGGATACATAGATCACATAGAGCATATATAGAGAATGTGTATGCTCTATACATGATCTATATGCCCACATAGAGTATGCATCACTCATAGAGATTATGCATAGAGTGTACATGTGTATTATCTATACATAAACATATGGATACATAGGTCACATAGAGCATGCATAGAGCATATGTATGCTCTATATGCTCACATAGAGAATGCATCGCTCACATAGAGTATGCATAGAGTGTACATGTGTATATACGACCATAGATCTTATGCATTACACTCTCGGGAAGTGCACTACTAAGAAATCCTATGTATAATGTGCATTTAGGAGGTATTTAAAAAACCCCTTACATGTTAATTCTTCATCTTGGAAAATAAGCTTAGATTGCTATGGTCTTTTGGAGGAAGATACCAAAACTCCATAGCTTTTCTTTTAAAGAAAGAATAGTATGCCGTAGCCCTACGCAAGAGAACTTCAAGGCTATTTTGCCATAGACCTTCGAAAGAGAGAAAAGTCACAGTACGAGTAAGAGGAGACAAAGCTTGGGGATGATCAAATGATTTCAATCGTAAGAGGAGGTATTAGAAGACTCTATTCTCATATGTCAAGTTCTAAAGCTCTTGTTATATCGAGCAAAGGTAACGATAAATGAGAAATTTCTATAGGTATATACATATTTTGTTTTTCAATTACATATCATTCTTAGGGGTTGAGGTATGGCCCCGGCTTCTCTATTAATTGTTAATAGTGATCTATTTGATTGATTTACTAGTTAAAGTTTATATTCTTTTAAATAATAGCATATGCCTTAAATAAAGAATGTCTTATCGTGCAATCTCAAGTTAAAATGCAAAAATCTTTGTGAAAAGGATTGTTTTCTTAAGAAGGTAACATGGATTCTAGTCCTATGGTTTAGTTGAGTAAATGGATTGTTATCTTGGTTAAATTAAGGTACATGTATAACTTCTCCTTGCCTTGATGCTGCCCCGTTCTTATGCTTGTGTAGCCGGACAGTAGAGACGTTAGTAAGGCACGGAGTTGGCCCATGGTATCCCTCATATACCATTGGGAGAATGAGGTTCGCCGATTAAGGCGAGTGATTATGATGCTACCTAGTTCTGAGGGCCTAGCCTAGTGCTGTGAATTAGCCCACCCTAGTACGCAGACATCCTTCTAAGGGGCGGGAGGATCGAGCGACGGAGCCTGAGAGGGTGACAAGCCAGCTGGAGTCCTTGCCAGCGGCCCGACGATGAGGTGTATGGTCCCGTAGGGTTTTGCCCAGCATGTAGAGGCTGGAAGACTGAATTCTAGATCATCGACGGTATAAAGGAAAAGAATAAAAGAGCCAGTTTGGCTTGTATGAAATTGATTCATGTATAAACTTTTTTTTATTATAAATCTTGTCTTGGCATTATTGTATTGTGTAAAAAGGTTGTTTTAACAAACCTTGTGAAAAGGGCCTTAATTAAGGAACATGTGTATTTATGTCAAACAGTGTGTAGGCAGTGCAGCTGCTCTCGACTATTTTGTTGTTGCACGTAGCTTTGATGGGACGCCCCTAGGTGCTATTGCTTTATGTTGACCTAGAGTTACTTAGTGTATTGCTCTTGGTGGTCATCTTCAGAATTAAAAGGTTGCTATGTTTTTGATTGCTTACAAGTGTTTTTTTCCCCTGCACTCAACCTTTTGAATGGCGTAGGCAGTTTGCCTTGCTCCAAATAACCTTAGTTACCTCTGCTAGGATCCACTAGGAACACTATTCTTGACTACACCTTCTCTATTTACTTCATTAAAAAGCTTTGGACATAATTTGAGCTTTTCTAATGACCCTGATTAACAATGGACCAATGGGAAGAGAGCAGTGTGCACATTTGGTCTCCTCCAAAAGTAGGGGGCAACTAGGCTTGTCTTCCTCATTAATACAAATGTGGGGTTCAAAAAGTAGGAGTTGGCCTTCATAAATTGGGGTGGGGGTACGGTAACTAAAGTAGGGGGGATCCATCATTTCTAGCCCCCATCAATCTTGTGGGTCAAAAAACCCTGAAAAATGGGTTTTTTTTCAAAAAAATAAAAAAGTGATTTCCCCCCCCAAAAAAACCCAAACCAAACCATTTTATACAAAAAAGAGCTTTTTTTGCCTCCATCTTCTCTCTCTACACTCCATTCTTCCCTCCATCTTCTCTCTCTACACTCCATTCTTCCCTCCATCTCTCTCTACACTCCATTCTTCCCTCCATCTCTCTCTACACTCCATTCTTCCCTCCAACATCACCCTACACTCCATTCCCCCCAAAACCAACAACTCAAATCTCCATAGCTCTCTCTCTCTCTCTCTCTCTCTCTCTCTCTCTATCTATCTATCTATCTATCTATCTATCTCTATCTCTATTGTGCGTAGTCCTGCAGCTTATTCATGCCTATAATAATCTCTCTCTCTCTCTCTCCCGTCTCTCTCTCTCTCTCTCTCTCTCTCTCTCTCTAATGTGCTTAGATCTGCATCTTGTTCACCTCTCTCTCTCTCTCTCTCTCTCTCTCCAATTATTGCAGCATAAGAAACCATGGAGGGTAGTGCATCTTTGTTGAGGAGAAGGCCAAGAGACACTATAGAGTCTATGCTCTTGCACAATGTGAGGGATGAGCACGATACTTGCCTTTGGATGCATTTTCATAAGGGAGATTGGGTCTATTTGAACCCAGTGCCACTGGACCCCATCAAGTTCGACATTGAGATGTAGTTGAGCACCATTGGAAGGTACGTCTACTAGGTTTCAAGGACTCAAGGCGTGATGGGTTGGTGGCCCTTGTACAACATGTGTACTCAACAAACAGATATTTCATTGCAGCCCCAATGGCACACTCCTCTTTTTCCATGGATTTATCTCTAGTAAGTTGGTTTACATGGGCTCTTGTTTCAACCTCATTTGATGGGTTTGTTTGTTTCCAAATATTTTCCCTTCCAACTTCATTAAGGAGCAACCTGTACTACAAAGCCTAACAGGGAGATTCTATGCCGCCATTCATGCTCATATATTGACCCTTCCAACTTTGCTCGTCAAAAAGTTTTCTTTTACACACATAACTATATAGTGTCCTCCCACAGGCCAATGGGTTTGGTAAGGTTGAAGAAATCCCCTCTCCTCTTCGCTATAGCACTGAATGGCCAACACCTGATGTTTGGACTATGATTGCTCTTAAGGCAAAGATGGCTAGTGATATACAAGCCTCTTTGAAGTACACCAAGGCCTTAAGATTAGTGGGTCTTACTTGGGCATGCCCTATGCATGTGTTTGCCCACATGTTTCAAGCCTTTGAGTGTACACAAACATCCACCATGTACATGTGCAAGGTTGTGGGTGTTGAAGAGATGGTCAATTTACTTGGCCAAAGGTGGGACCTTGTGTAAGGGGAGCACAAAGGGGAAAATTTCAAGTGCAATGTAGTACAACCTAGTGTCTCCTTTTGATTCTTGCAAGCACATGCCACTTTATGCATTCGATTTTGTTATGAGCAATGTGGATAAGGTAGAAGGGAGCATGGATCCCTTAGAATCTCAAGAGGAGGTTGTGGAGCCCATAGCTCTCTTGATATGCTTACCAAATGTGGGGGTAGAGATTGTCCAAGCAAGCAAGCATTGGAGCCTATCGAATGTTTGCCTCGTGACCACCTACGCATCTTGGGATACGAGGGAATCAATAATGCTTGCTTCAAATTGCAAGGAAGGAAGGTCAGGGTTGTTTTTTCTTTAAACAACTATATTTGCTCATAACTATCGTAGTTCACTTACAATGAGGTTGTTGGAATTAGGGTTAGGGTTATAACAATGCACACACACAAGATAGAGAACCTTGAGAGCACACAAACTCACTAGATTAGAATGAATAAATGTGTACCAGATACAAAAGATAAGTACACACTCCAAAATGAGTAGATAAGAGGGTGTACATATGCATGGGGAAAAAAACCTCCTAGTGAGGGAAAAAGTGCCCTTGCAGTTCTAAGTGTGTTGACACACATGACTACAATATAATGCTACAAATCCCCCCCCATGGAGTGATGATGTGAACATGTATAGGGTATGGCTGATCAATCCTGAAAAGGCAGTAAGCCCAAAGCTTTACAAAAAGCTTCAAACTTTTCACACGAGGAAGAGCCTTCGTGAATAAATCTGTCATGTTGTCATGTGTAGGCACATAGACCAAGCTAATCTCTACTGTAGAGAGTCTTTTCCTGACATAGTGGTCATGCACCTCAATGTTCTTAGTGCGAGCATGAAACACTAGGTTCCTCTCGCAACTGCTAATGCACTTTGGCTGTCAGTGAAAATCATTGTGCCAGACGACCAACACCCAAATCAGCCCCATAAGATGTCTGAGCCATAGACACTCAACTGTAGCTATAAAAGTAGCCCTATACTTAGCTTCACAGCTCGAAGTGGCTACTATAGGCCATTTCTTGCTGAGCCATGATATACATGAATCACTAAGGCGAAATAAAAACCCACTAGTACACTCGTGTGTCATAACATCTAGCCCAATCTGAATCACTGAAAGAATGCAGCTGTGACTCACTCCCCTTTGGATAAAATGATCCAAAATACTGAGTGCCCTATAAATAGCAAAAAACCAACTTAACAGCTTGCCAATGCTTTGTACCTAGGCTATGCATAAATTTGCTCACAACTGTGAGACCGCATACTGTATATCTGGCCTCTTGAACATTGCACACATAAAGAAGGGATCCAACAGCCATGCTGATACAAACTGGCATCAAAAGAGTCTCCTGCATCTTGAAGACTAAGTCAAGTACTTGCCTCCATAGGTGTAGCCACAAGTTTACAATCTTCAAGATTAAATTTCTTCAATAGTAGCTTCTCTATATATTTAGACTGTATATATATTTAGACTGTAGCATAACAATGTCATCATTATGCTGTATAAACTGAATCCCCGAATAGAATGCAAGGGCCCCAAATCTGACATCTCAAACGATTACTGCAAATCAGCCTTAAAGGCTGAAATTTGATCTATATCAGGTCTCGTGAGCAACGAGTGAGCAACATGTCATCAATGTATAGAACAATGATAAAAAATGTGTCCTTACTCCTCTTCACGTAGAGGGTACTCTCTGTTAGACTATTGCAAAAATAATTTGCAACCAAGTATGCATGAATCTTCTCATACCGTGCTCTAGGAGCTTGCTTAAGGCCATAAAGAGCCTTTTTCAACCTGCATACTTTAGACTCTTCTCCCTTCATAGCAAAACCAGGAGGTTGCAATACATACACCTCCTCATGTAAATCACCACTCAAGAATGCAGTCTTAATGTCCAACTTATGCACATTCCACCCATGATATGCTGCTAAAGCAATGAGTAGCGATCAATGCTACCATCTGCTTTGCATTTTAACTTGTAAACCCACTTAGTACCAATGGCCTTCTTGCCACATGAGGTAGGTCTGTCAAATACCAGGTGTCATTCTTGAGTATAGAGTTATCCTCATCTTGCATAGCATGCATTCAATGATCATCATCATGTTCTTCTTGAAAGGAAACACGTTCCTCCTTCATTATATAAAGTAGAAATGATAACATGATCCACATGAGAATAATCTGCATGATGAGAACCTGCACGAGTTCTTCTAGGTAAAGGAGCTGCCAACTTGCTATTTTGGCATACGCCTAGATTCTTCTATGGCTGCTCTCTCCTCATCCACTACATCCTCAATAATTCCCTCATCAAAAGGCTGATTTTGCACCTGCAACAAAGGTTAAATTTCAGCACTTGGTTAAGCATTCAATTGATGTACATATGGCTGCCCTCCATTAAACAAAGGTAGGAGAGCGAATCAAACATGTCCTGTGAACATACATTATGCTATTTTTTGCATAAAAGCATGGACTAAATTGAGTTTTCAACAAAAACAACATCTCTACTTACCAAAATCCGCTTTTTTGAGGCCCGAATGGTAGAGTCTATATCCCTTGCTTTCTCTAAACTGTATCCCACAAATATGCATTTAACTGCCTTATCATCAAGCTTACTGCATTGTTGCTCAGGCACAAGAGCATAAGCAAGATAACCAAAAACACGCAAATGAGCCATAGAAGGCTTCTTGCCATGCCAAGCTTCATAAGGAGTTTTAGACTGCAAGGGCTTGGTAGGACATTTGTTCAACACATAGTTTGCGCACATAGTTGCCTCTAAGCAAAAACCATGAGATAAATCTTGGGCTTTCACCATACATCGTGCCATCTCCATGAGAGATCTGTTCTTCCTCTCTCAGCCACACCATTTTACTGAGGTGTTTATGGCACTGTACATTGATGTCTTATGCCTTTTTCAGCTATATATGCATGAAATTCCTTGGACATATACTCCCCCCCTCGATCTGAAATGAAGGGTGCCAATTTTACATTCACATACATTTTCAACCATGGATACAAAGTGCCTAAAGCACATAAAAACCTCTGACTTCTGCTTTAATGGATATACCCAGCTATATCTGGAGTAATCATCAATAAAAGTGGTGAAGTAGAGATATCCCTCAATAGATGGTGTCCTCATAGGGCCACATACATCACTAAGTATAAGCTGTAATTTCTTAACAACTCTCATAGATCCATCCTTGAGAAATGATGCCTGATGCATTTTACCAAGAGTACACCCCTCACATACATGATACATGTCTAGTAGGGGTCTCAAGAGTTGGCAACTCAGACACCATATCATGCCTTTGAAGGCGTAACAAATTGCCATAATTTAGATGGACAAATCATGCATGTCATAATTTTGCATCACTCATAGCACGAGTCGTAGAGACTGAGCAAGCATCGTGCTGCAACTTCTCAAATACATTCATATAGGCCATGAAAAAAGGTACCTGAGGTAATGATAGAATAACAATCATTTCTATCTTGAACACATTTGTCATCCACAAATTTCACCACCATCAAGCCTCACAAGGCTAAGGCTGAAACTTACAACTCTTCTTAATGCCTGGCACATATAAAACTTTAGAAAGATTAAATATGCCCCCATTTGCAACAGTGAGCACAACTCTACCAACTCGTTTGACAGGATATGAGAAACCATTTGCACATGTGATGGTTCTTGTACTTGGGACAAATTCCAGAGATGAGAATAATATTTTTGTGAAGTAATGTGCTTACTAGCACCACTGTCAAAGTACCAAGCATCCAATTCTGCCCACTAACATGCATACATCATGAACAGAAGAGCCATAATTGCAATGTATAGTCCATGCCCAATCATCTTGAGAAAAACTTACAGATTCCTTCTTTCCTGCGCTTGGTGTAGATGCATCAGTAGCCATGCCCGATTGTTTCTTTTTCTCCTTCTCTAACCTTTTCTTGCACTCTTTTATGTAGTGCCTTGGTTTCCTGCAATAGCGACACTTGCCCTTATTTTTAGGCTTATCGCCTTCTTTCTCTACATCCTTACCTGAGGATTCTGATTTTGGCTTATAGCCACCATGCAAAGAAGATTTACCTTTGCCTTTCTGACTGGCAACAAAAGCTTGGTCACCAACTCGCATAACATATCTGTTTTGCCTAGACTGCTCTTCTTGCAAGAGTACTTAAACTAGCTCATCAAATGTAAGGTAATTTGGATTTCCCTTCACCATGAGTCTAATGGTAGAGACAAAACTTTGATAAGAATCCGGAAATGCAAAGAAGATTTACCTTTGCCTTTCTGACTGGCAACAAAAGCTTGGTCACCAACTCGCATAACATATCTGTTTTGCCTAGACTGCTCTTCTTGCAAGAGTACTTAAACTAGCTCATCAAATGTAAGGTAATTTGGATTTCCCTTCATCATGAGTCTAATGGTAGAGACAAAACTTTGATAAGAATCCGGAAATGCATTGAGAACTGTGGGCACCAATATACTATCAAGATTTATCTCATCTACATTAGCAAGCTACTCCTTAAAATTCGGAAATGCATTGAGAACTGTGGGCACCAATGTACTATCAAGATTTATCTCATCTACATTAGCAAGCTACTCCTTAAAATCTTTGATCTTGGTCAAAGAAGCTGTCCATTGAGTCTCCCTCATTCATGTGCTCAGACTCCAACTATTTGCACAGATATGCAACACGTGCTTCATTGCGCACCTGGTATACTACAACAAGTGCATCCCATGCTTGTTTTGAAGTCTTATATGACCGAATATGAGGAATAATGCTTTGCTTCATAGAAAGTGCAAGCAATGCATGTGCCTGTGCATCTCTTCCATCTCATCTCATTTGAGCAGCAGTGGGAGGTACTAGGTGCATGTGGAGGAGCCAATCTATATCAGTTTCACTACCACACTGACCACATTCCAAAGGTCTTTAGTAACCAGTACATGCCTCATCATATAGGACCACAATGGGTAATTAGTCCCACTAAGTTTGTCCTCAGCAAACAACATGTTAAATAGATCACTACTGCCAGCCATGACTATCTACCAAAATGCAAAATCTTTCAACACACGACAAGTAATTAGTATTCACTGAATGCAACCCCAGATGGCTGCCAACTGACTGAATCACCTACAAAGTGTATGAAAAATAACACAGAGTAGAGAATAGAGTGTTACTGGCAAAAGTATGATGATCAATGTTGATGAAGACACTGTAGATGCTGCGGCACACCAAATCTTTGCCGCCGCCGCTGCATAGCCCAAACACCTAAAATCGAGTAGAACTAATCCAAAATGATGCCTCTCTAGAACGTCTGCAAAAACCTTGCGTGCTAACACACTCACCTACATGGAAACCCACCCGAGGCTGCACTCACTGGCATTACGGGATGATAATGTCTTGTGAGTGCCATGTAAACTACTCGAGCACATAGCCCACAACGAAAAACCGTTCAAAAAATGGCTTAAAAGATTTGAACGTATGGAGGCACTCTCAGATCACTTCATAGAGCTTGAAAACAAACAAATCCGCAAGCTCGACAAAGGGGATATTGGCCAGCACTTCCTCTCATGGTTGGCATGTTTTATCTTCCATATTTATGAAGGAACCAAGGAAGGTGAGGTTGAGCTCCCCTAGCTACACCTTGGTGGTCTCACAGAAAAGGGTGAGCAAGACAAGGTAGCCACTGCCGGTCTCAGTGAATCAGTGCATATCCAAAAAGACTTCCCGGAGGGTGAGCTAGGGTTGGCCGAGAACCCTCAACACTTCAAGGCCAGTGCGCTAGCAGTAGGGCAATTGAAGAGAAAGATGAATCTGCCCCCATTCCAGAAATAAAAATTGAAAGTTTATGTCTAGTGGTGGTTGGGGGGAGCTCTTTCTCTTTTTGTACGATATAAAAAAATCTTGTGGGATTCACATGGATGAGTGCCTTAGCATGCTCAAAGTGAAATGCGAATTCCCTATAGATGATTCAGGTATAGGCTACCTTGAGGATATCCTCCTGCCATTGACAAATTCCATGGACACAGTGGTGATCGCACTAGAGGCAGTCAAGAGCACGGAACAAGCTCACGTAACTGAGGAGGAGTTTCAGACTACTGCACACAAAAATCTCCAACTTGTGGACGTGCCATGCCAAGAGATGGGTGGCAGAAGTACAAAGAGGGCAGATTTAGATGAGGAGGTCCAAGATTGATTTGGAACGCAAAGCCAAAGAAGGCGAATATGAAAAGAAAGAAGCTGTGGTGGAGGTCAACACCTGGGCCACGCAAGGTGGGGGGGTCGCGTAGCTCCACTAGCCCATGCCCAGCCTTGAACCATTACATTCCCCATCTTCTTGTGGATGACTTTGTTATAATCCATAAGGACTTCACCCCGTCTGCCACTTTCCCACTTTTTGCATTGAAAGTGTTGTTAAAGTAGTTGTGCATGGCCACTTTAGGCCAGTTAGTTAGCTATGTCATATTAGTTAAGAAGTCTCTACTTTTGGTATAAACCAGAGAGGCAAGGTGTTGGCCCAACTAGGAATTGCACAATACGTAGGCCAAACCTTGTCCAAGGACATAGAAGAAGTTGTCTTAACAGGGGAGCTACCCATAGCTTAAAAGCATTGGACAACCCATTGTATCCCAAATCCCACCATCTCATATGTAAACTTTTATGTAAACGATCACAATGTTATGTTGTAATCTCTATGAATCCTTGTCCAATTGTATTACAATCTCTATGAATCATCTTATGTGGATTTTGTTTTTGAGTTCATCTTTTTATGTTCTCTTCTCTGTGTCTTTGAATTGCACAAAACATAAAAATCCAAAGGGGCCAGAGGGGTGCAAAAATGCCCTTTGCGGGGCCTTCTGCATAGGCCTTTGTCGCACCCTTTTGGC
The DNA here is from genome assembly GCF_041138505.1 of Cibotium barometz. NCBI lineage: Eukaryota > Viridiplantae > Streptophyta > Polypodiopsida > Cyatheales > Cibotiaceae > Cibotium > Cibotium barometz. The sequence goes on from NC_141075.1 coordinate 12,567,264, forward strand.
CCACTTGTTTTTTCATTTATTTAATATTTGTTTACTCAAAACAACCTACAAATTGATTTAATTGGGCTAATTTGCGAACTTTATTTTAACTCAATTTTTTGGGTTAATCAATAAAATTAGTCATACTATAAAAATTTACATTTTGTGTCTTAGGTTTAAATATTTCTAAAAATTAATAATTATTTGATATCTGATTGATCGAAACACCATACAAACTGATTTAATTGGTTGAAATTGTTAGCTTTCTTTAACTCATAAATTTTTGGGTGAACCAATTACATTAGTCATATTGTAAAAATTAAGTCTGTGTCTGTGTTTTGGAAATTTAATTCCTATAAAGACCCTAATTCGAATAGAATTGAAGAATTAAGATTATGTTAATAAATGTACTCCAAAAATTCTAAAAATAAATAATATTCTTTAAAGTTGGGTCAATTTAGTTTTAAGGTGTGCATGTGCACGTTATACACATAGGCCTTTAAGATGGATGCTATAATTATAGAGAGACAAAATCCCTCAGACAATAGTATTTGCATCCAACAAGTCCAAGGTAGTGCAAGCACAAAGGTCTTTCCCCACAGCTCCCATCTCTTTGGAGCTATGATTTCCACACCTTCCTCATGTGCATTTACTAAAACCTTCTTGCTTGTGTTTTTTAGGCCGCCGGAGAAATCTTCTGGCCTTTGCACCACTCATTGAAACCTTCTGCGCAACCATATGAGAACCTCTTGAGATCTTTTGGTTCACTCAAATCTCCACGTTACCACCATGACAACCAATCTCATTAAGAATGTTCTCTACTTTTGTAATCACCTCATCTTCTTGTTGAGCTTTACTAGGCATAGTGAAAGCATAGTCTATGTGACACTTTAAGAGGTGGTCAAAGATATGCATGAAAGCATGCAAAGTACAAAAGTGAACATTCTTAAGAGGAAAAGGGAGAATGGGGTTCCAACTATTATCCTACAAATCCCTTGTTGGAGGCGCTAGCATAGGTGATGAAAGTACACCACCATCCCATTCACCCCCCGCAACTACCCATATTGTCACATTCCTCTTTACCAATGTCCCTTCCCTTGCATTTTTTCTTGCCTTTTTGTTTCACTCCACGCATGCACCAAAGGCATGGATGAGTAGTATTTACACCTTGAGTGTAACCAAGCATACACTTGATTGTCTTTAGGTCCCCACCCAAATGCCAATCAATGGTTAAACTTCCTATACCCTCAACATCCAAGTGCTCCCCCTCTATTTGTGCCTTAATCACATTACTAACCCAAGGCAATCTCTCAAAGAACCATGCTCGCACCTCGTGCATCTCCTTGGGAGGAGAACCTCAAACAAAGGCTCCCAACCACCATATTTCTTTCTTTGATTAAACACTGAATGAAAAGTTATTGTTTGTTCTGCTCTTATCACCAGCTTTATCACAATAGCTTCATCTCACTAGCTCCATTAATCTCCCAATCACTAATTCCATCACTCTCTAGCTCCTCACGATCGTCACGTTAAAGACTTCTTCCATAGCGTAGTTCATGAGTGTAATACTCACTCTCTCTAGCCTCTTTCCCTTCACTATCTGACACTCATCCAACTTCAAAAAAACGAATGAGACTGTTGACCTATGAAATCCATAAACAAACATAATGTTATGCTCTTTGCTGCAAAAACGTGCACAAGAAAAAAACATTATAATGTTACAAACCCCACTCACAGCCTTCAGACAATCCATAGAATAATATCATAGCCTTTCGTAGCATCTACAGGTTCACCAATATGTTGTTGAATTCGTTGTAAGGGAATGAAACCATATCATGTGCGGGCTTCTTTTTCCCCCATCATGCTGCAATGGAGAGGGTATTGTGGATGTGATAGTACTCACCAATCCTGCATTTGATGTCTTCATTGCTCACTCCCTTAGCTAATGATACCCTCTTAGGCACGGGAAAAGGTTGTGTGTGATACCTTTCTTGCGAAGAGTGTCTCCTAGAAAAACTGATGAAGTGCCTTATAACCCTTGGTGTAATGCCTACCTCATCACACGCATTAACAACTTCAGCACTGCTAATAGTTTGGGCTACCGCGGACATAATATCATTGGCCACCGCCAAACATTTCTTCTTGCCCACACGGGGATCCTTGCTCATTTTAAGCACATGATTCCTCGTTTGTGATTGAGCACAAGAGCTCATTACAATCTCGAGACTTATCAGCACCTGTAACATCTTGGAGGAATACCTTACAAAGAAAAAATAAAGCATTGACATTTCGAACTTGGAAGTGCACTAACAATGCATCAACATTACTAGTGGAATGGTTGAGAGCCATATTGCGTTGTGTGAACTCTTCACTTACGACGACGAGCACCCCCTACCATAGCAAGTGTTTCAATGTGGTTGAGTGGCCTATTACGCTCCTTGGCTCCAATAGGGGTGCTCTTCATGTGCTCAATGGTCTGCCTTAGCTTTTCAATGCATGCTGCACCCTCTCGATTTGCATCCTCGCGCTCCTTAACCTTGGCGTGAGACTAAAGTAGGGCTTGGTGCAAACCACCTAACGTACCTTGAAGACCATGCAATTGTGAGGACAAATAGAATACTATGCCAGCATCACTTGTTGATAATCTCTTACAATACCCAAGCATCCCATTGTTACCATCTTCCACATATTGAATAAATGAGGGAAAGTCTTTGAAAGTTGGTGGGTATCGCATAGAAGGGTCTATTGGTGGGTATAGATTTCCATGAACCCACACATCCACATTTATGTGACCACCTTGTCTCCATGCAATCTTCTCTTGTTCTGTGAGATGACCCTTGCCCAAAGATGCATACTCTTCCAACACTCAAACATGCAAATCCACCTTGTGTCATTTTTGTGATGGCACATTCACATTGGTGATTTCGCGCAAGACCATGATTGTACTTAGGTGACAAGTCGCACAACCAGACGAGCTCCAAATGGAGAAAAGAATTCATAGGCCAAGTACTGTTAGATTAACAACTCTATGTTGATGTTAAGCCATGAAAGCACAATAGAGAGAGAGTGAGAATAGCATGAAAGCATAGTAGAGAGAGAAAGGGAGGGAGAGAGGGAAAGCGAGTATGCAAGCCATAAGCTCATAGTAGAGAGCGAGAGGGAGGGAGGGAGTTGATAGTAGAGAGAGGGATTGTGTGTATGTAGGCCATTAGCTCACAATAGAGAGAGAGAGAGAGGGAGGGAGGGAGAGGGGGAGAGAGAGATAGCTAGGGAAGCCTAAATTGGAGAAAAAAAGGTAGGGTAGAGACGATTTTAGGTGGACATTGAGTTAAAAAAAGGAATTTTATATATGTATATGGGTTTTGGTTAAGTTTTAAAGCATGAGAATTCAAAAAAGATGAAAAAAATCACAAATTTTGTCCCCCACCTAGTTGCGAGAATGATGATGTGGAAAGTGATACGATAATCTAGAGGCATTTAATAAGGGTGATTTGGTGGGGAAGTAGAGGTAATAAATGAGGGAGAGAAAGATGTCACATTTAAGGGATAGAGGAGGTTTTTAGAGGAAATGAAGGTTGAAATTTGAATTTTTGATATATATATATATATATATATATATGTGGGTATGGGATAAGTTTTAAAGCCAAAAACCTTGTAAAACGAAAAAAAATCACTATTTGGGGCCCCCCCTTAGTTACGAGCTTGGTGATGTGGAAAGTTCTTGCTACAAGAGAGAGAAAATGACTACTGTAGACCCTAAAATTAAAGGCTAGAAAGAGGAAACTATAGGCTCCAAGTAGGCCTCTTTATTTCCCTTGTCTCCTTAAGAATGCTCAAAATTAGCCTTAATCCCTAAAAATTATGAATCCTTACAAGGCCCAAAAGATGTCCAAAGGCTACCTAATGTTCTTTGCACCCCTTATAGATCTATGGAGACCATGCCCTTTGCCTTGCTTCTTAGTGATGGCTCTTCGAATGATCATATCCTTTCCTACCCTATATATAGCACACTATCCAAGGGAGAAATGGCATTTAAGGGATAAAAACAAGTGCTAAACTCCTCACTTCCACACAGGTATCCTCTTCTAAACCAAAGCCAAAGGAAATCATAGGGAAGACCCTATGCAAAACTCTTCCTAAAAGCCTAATAATGCATTTTTAAAGGAAGCTACTACTCCTTTTACCACTTTGACATCAAAATCTTACTCTACAAAGTAACACCATGGTCCATAATTTGAGTGTTTGTTTGAACCGATGATAATATTTGTGTGTCTTTTTGAACTGGTAGGATTTTCAAAATAAAACGGTTATGATTATGTCCAATGTTCACGAAAAACTGAGGTTTAGTGTGAGGTGAATGACAAAAATTTAAAAATAACCTTCGAATTGCGAAATAACAATTCACAAAAACCTACAAATTTTAAGGGATTTTAGTTATAATTTTGCTAAAAACCTTTAAAATTTAGGGGAAAAACTAAAAAAAATAAATAAATTGAGGTTAAAGGTTTTCTGAATTCTTGGGAAAAATGTTTTCTTGGGATTCGGGAAAAAATGTTTACCAGAAACGCAAGTTTGAACCTTGATTGCGGTAATGAGTGCTTGTCGTCGTTTTCTTCATCACGGGTATGGTCGGGACGCTTGGGCCGTGCCGGATTTGGGCGTTCAGATTTCACTGGAGGGTTGAGGGATGGCAACGTACTGGCCGTGGCCGCTCGGCGCGGCCGGCACTCTCTCTCTCTCTCTCTCTCTCTCTCTCTCTAAAGTCCATGATGAGAGAAAGAGAGAGAGAGATTTCACTGGAGGGTTGAGGGCTGGCCACGTACTGGCCGTGGCCGCTAACTGCCTCGGCGTGGCCGGCCGGCCGGCCGGCACTCTCTCTCTCTCTCTCTAAAGGCCACGATGATGTTCGCGGAGAAGGAGCAGATTGCGAGCCGCCTGCCAGCCAACCCACGGCCGCCGAAGCGGGCCCCACCTCTCGCTCGTGCGAAACGTCCCCCAAAGCTGCTTCTCTGAATCTCTGACGTGTTGCTTGGAGCCTAAATAAGTCGCTTTGACATTTGCACCGACGAGACCAACACAGTCGGTCGAGACTCGACAGTCTCTCCCTTCCCTACACATAACACACTTATCGCCCCAAGACCTTCATAAGTTTCTCGCCTTCTTCCTTGGCACTTGCCTCGCCTCCTTCTACAGGTTTACTTTCATGCAACAATGTTTTATTTATCCCTATGCCTTGTTTTCGACCCTTCATAGCTCACACAGCTGCAGTCCCTGCCCTGGCCGCCGCAGTCCCCCTTCCAGTTTTTTCCCCTCAATCAATGATTAGATCTTCAATGCCTTCCCCAAAACAACCGGAAACAGAGCGGGATGTTGCCAGTCATTGAAACGGCCAGCAACAACAACAAGCTGCTTAATATATACATGCCTAATGGTATGGAGGATTTTGTCACAAATCATCGACGTACGAGCTACGACCCATACCTCCGCCTACAAGCTTATATGCCTAATTATGCTTATTATCTTAATAAGCATGTGATAGAAAGAGTGTTGCAGTCACCCAAACGGCCGCCTACAAGCTTATATGCCTAATTATGTGCAGGATTTTGTCAAATCATCATGGAAGACACGCAACGAACCAGGACCCACTACCAAAAATCGATGATGCCCACCAAGAGACACGAAGGTAATTCAGGATACTCTTGAAGTCCCAGTTATGAGCATGTAAACCTGAATTCTCAACTATAGCACAGGTTATACATTTTGCTCTTCTAGGACCATGTTGTGCGGTTCCCACATAGTAATAGTGTTAGATGCTACCATTTACAATAGCAAAGGTGCTATCTCTTCTGAGCTTTCCCTTCCCTTATTTTTTCTACCATTCCATCTATATCTCTCTTTCCACTTTCTCTATTTCTTTTCTTGACCTTGCAAGACCTTAGTGGTAGTGAAAACTTCTTCTTTACCTTCTTCCACTACCATGATCCTCATCCCTTGCGAGGCAAGTTTTCTTTCTTGTTTCGACCGTGCAAGCACTCTCTATTCCTCCTGAGCTTTATTGTACAGTTTAAAGCACAATACTTATGATGTGATAATGTGAGATGTTGCATCCAACTTTTTATGCAATGAGATTGTGATACCATGATCATTCAAGGTAAGGGTTTCACCTATATGGTTAGATGCTTCTTTTCAAAACACATTGGCTCATAGTGATTGATGCAAATATCTCAATAAAGATCATTTGCAAATTTTATGTTGGTTTGGCTAAGACCTTAGGATGGTGCAACTTACCCTGTGAATTCAATTTACAATAAAGCATGCTTGATAAAGTACATAGGTCATGGAAACTCAAATGAAAATAAGAAGATGATACTTTATCGATTGAAGTGAAGCTTGATTTTTGTGTGTGTGTGTGTGTGTGTGTCTGTGCACGAGTGTTTAAAGGTCATTTATTGAATAAAGAAGAGCAGCAAAAAAAAGAGTCTATGCAGCACCATAGATTAAAGCTTGTTCTATATCAAACTAGAATAGTAAGCCACTAGACAACAATTTAGTTGGTGATAGGTTGTGAGACCAATTAAGAAAGAAATTGATCCTATAACCACTTCTCAAACACTTTGATTTATTCAAAGAGGCAACTTTTGTTTCAATGTTGTGTCATGTTTTAAAATAGGTAAACTTGAAAAACTAGGGAAGAATATGTAATAATTAAGTGTATAAACATGACTTATAGTTGAAAGTCAATTTGAAGATTCTTTTGAATTGCTTGAGTACTATTAAATTTGGGCCACCATTTTGAAGCTCTTCTCAACATTAAACAACATAGATCCATTTATATTGAAAATTCTATTCGATTGCATAATGTAAAATACGCATGTTAATTTGATAAGGTATCGATGTGCTAACTTCAAATGTTGATATTGAGAAACCAAGGCCTATAGAGTAGGTTCTTGTTATGCTTGGGGTAAAAGGTACAACACTATGGCCACATGCAAAAATATTTACTAAGGCAACATATGACACTTACATACCTCTCAACCATATTCTAATGGATTTCATTTTTAACTTGGAAAAGTTTGTTTTAGCACATAAATCATAACATGTATTAGATTGCTCCAAAAATCGAGCCTTATCCATCAAAATCTATGCAAAATTACCTTCTTATAGGGTAAAAAGAGTTTCCGTGCTCTTCTTCAAAGTATAATGGCTAGTCATTGTGATATCTCACAGATTATTCCCAAAAACATGCATTGTTTGAGCCCTTTAACAACTTTCAAAACCCCACTAGTTTCTTTATTTCAATATGAATGTTTAAATTCATCAGAAGACTCACAAGAAGCTAAACTTCACCTAGTTCTATCCATGTCTCTCTAAACAGAAGATTATATTGCATAACAACTTGCTTCCTCAACTTACTATTTATTCTAAAAATTAGATATATAATCCTACCCTTGGTGCAATAATATCTAGCCTTTCCTTGCTCTTAGGTTGATTGCCCTCTTCTTTTCTTTAGAGTTTTTCTTTATAGAGAATGGGATTTGTGGGTCAGATTTCCCTTCACACAACAAGACCATTGTATTTCCCTTTAATATCTTGAATTTTACACTTCATTCATTCCATTTGAGAGCAGATTAAGTTTCCCTAATCTGTCCTTTTGCAAGTATCACCTATTTCTCAAAGAGTTTATGCATGTGCTTATTACAAAGTAACCAAGAGATAATTTCTAGTGGGTATATAATATCAAGATTTAAACAACCAACAACACTTATGCATAGTTTATTAATGCCTTAACTGAAGCATTGGGACTTCACATGTGTATATATTAAGATTTGAACAACCAACAACACTCATACATTGTTGATTAATGCCTTAACTGAAGCATTGGAGAATTGAGCAAATGCTTTTCCAACACCTTATTCAACTAGACACATTACATGAATGTTAAGTGAATTCTTTTAGGAATCAATTTCATTGTCATAATGAGATAGGTTCACATCATGTCCTTCCTATGAAGGATAATCCCAAATGGTATACCAACCATTAAAGTGGAAGATTATCTATAATCCATGACTCAAACTTAACTTGGATCCTAATTAGAGTGAGGACATCTTTAACTTATAAGCTTTTGAGCATAGGCTAGATGGGATGATAAACCTTTGAGCAATGAATGGATGGGATGATAAAACTTTGAGTAGAGATTAGATGGGATGAGATCTACTTAATTCTCGATCCATGATTTTAACTTTACATAGCTCCTAAATAGAGTGGGGGGGATCTTTAACCTTTTTCTTTATGCAGTGGAAGATGATGTACTTGATGTTTGATCCATGATTCAAACTTGACTTTGTTCCTAAATAAAGTGAGGAAATCTTTAACCATTGTCTTATGGATTTTTGTGATGTTAAACCTTTAAGCAAAGTTGGATGGGATGAAAGCTTTGAGCAGAGATTGGATGGGGTGATTCATCAAACTAGCTACCCATTATCAATTGATTGGATAATCAATTATATAAAAAGAAAAGAACAGTGTTATGTTAGTGTGTGCATGAAGATAATTTTATCTCAGGTGTAGTAGGTGGACATCGTGTCATAAAATCCATAACACGAAAAATGCAATGCAACTAAATTTGATTAATATAAAAAATTCCTAGTAGCTCATCAAAGAAGGATCATATTAGAATATTTTGGATGTCATTTGCAGAGCCTTTTAGAAGAGAAAGAAAATAGAAGTAGACCAATGAGCAAGCAGCAGCAACGTAACGTTGAAAAATAGCTATATTCAAATAAAAAAATTTAAAAACTTTAATTTATAATAAAAAAACTATCGTATTCATCTAAAAAGTAACATTCTTTTGGAGACCGTGACTAACAGTAGCAATAAACATGTCTTTTCATCTAAAAAGTAGCACTTTCTTGGAGAATGTGACTGACAATAGCAATAAAGAGGCTTGACCAAGTATGAAGCATATATTTTCTTTTGACACAAGAGAGGGAGAACTTTGAATGTTCTCTTCATTAATCGGTCTTCTTCTTCTTGTCTTGCTCTTCTCATCGTCGTGTCTTCTTCTTCTCTTTCTGTTCCTTTTTTCCAAAAATAGCTACAACACACCAATGCTAAAAAAAAGTTATTTCCCAATGCACCAATACATTAGATAGCCATTTTGGGCTATAAAAGAGAGAGCCAAAACAATCAAGCTAAAATTATATGGCAATCAGCTATGTGATTACATCAAATAGCCATTTAAATCTATACAAGGGAGAGAAAGAAAAATCAAAGCACTAATATGTGCCAAACGGCTATGATAGCCATTTGGAGCCATACAAGGGAGAGCAAGGAGAATCAAAGCACCAATGTGCTTGAAATGGCTATGATAGCCATTTGGAGCCATACAAGGGAGAGCAAGGAGAATCAAAGCACCAATGCGCTTGAAATGGCTATGATAGCCATTTGGAGCGATATAAGGGAGACAAAGGAGAATGAAAACACATATGCGTGCTAAATGGCTATGATGTTAAAATGTAATGGGGGCAAAATGTAATGGGGAAAAAACTTCCCGAGAGGTCACCCATTCGAGTACTGTCACCAAATGAGTGCACTTAACTACAAGGTTCCACAAATTGATTTAGCCATCCAAACCCTAGAATCTTAAAGTGTTAAAGGCCCCTAGTCTATCTAATTTGAGGTAATCTTACAAGTAGGCACCCCTTTCCAACATCCCCTCTTGGTGCCAACTTGTCCACTTAAGAAAAATGCTGAAATTTGCTAATTTTAGTTATAAATACCGACAAATGGGTTAGTTTTCATTCACAAAATTGGTTTGAGCTATAAAAGAGAGAGCAAAAATAATCAAGCCAAAATTATGTTGGGCACGTCTTTCAAAAATTAAACCTCAAAAATTGATTCGTTGGGCATGTCTTTAGAGACCGTACAGGTGATATGCCGATTGTACGGTTGAGGTTTAATGTTCAGCCGAATATAGTACAATATTCTTGAATTCCCATGGGTGAATTCATGTATATCTCAGGTTATATTCACTTTACTCCTCTAGCTAGGTCCCACTTAGATCTTAATAAGCATGTGTTAAGAAAGAGTGTTGCAGTCACCCAAACGGCCGCCTACAAGCTTATATGCCTAATTATGTGCAGGATTTTGTCAAATCATCATGGAAGACACGCAACGAACCAGGACCCACTACCAAAAATTGACGATGCCCACCAAGAGACACGAAGGTAATTCAAGATACTCTTGAAGTCCCAGTTATGAGCATGTAAACCTGAATTCTCAACTTTAGCACAGGTTATACATTTTGCTCTTCTAGGACCATGTTGTGCGGTTCCCACATAGTAAGCGTGTTAGATGCTACCATTTACAATAGCAAAGGTGCTATCTCTTTTGAGCTTTCCCTTCCCCTATTTTTTCCACCATTCCATCTATATCTCTCTTTCCACTTTCTCTATTTCTTTTCTTGACCTTGCAAGACCTTAGTGGTAGTGAAAACTTCTTCTTTACCTTCTTCCACTACCATGATCCTCATCCCTTGCGAGGCAAGTTTTCTTTCTTGTTTCGACCATGCAAGCACTCTCTATTCCTCCTGAGCTTTATTGTACAGTTTAAAGCACAATACTTATGATGTGATAATGTGAGATGTTGCATCCAACTTTTTATGCAATGAGATTGTGATACCATGATCATTGAAGGTAAGGGTTTCACATATATGGTTAGATGCTTCTTTTCAAAACACATTGGCTCAAAGTGTTTAAAGGTCATTTATTGAATAAAGAGGAGCATAAAGCAAAAAAAAAAGGTCTATGCAGCACCATAGATTAAAGCTTGTTCTATATCAAACTAGAATAGTAAGCCACTAGACAACAATTTAGTTGGTGATAGGTTGTGAGACCAATTAAGAAAGGAAATTGATCCTGCAACCACTTCTCAAACACTTTGATTTATTCAAAGAGGCCACTTCTGTTTCAATGTTGTGTCATGTTTTAATATATGTAAACTTGAAAAACTAGGGAAGAATATGTAATAATTACGTGTATAAACATGACTTATAGTTGAAAGTCAATTTGAAGATTCTTTTGAATTTCTTGAGTACTATTGAATTTGGGCCACCATTTTGAAGCTCTTCTCAACATTAAACAACATAGATTCATTTATATTGAAAATTCTATTCGATTCCATAATGTAAAATACGCATGTTAATTTGATAAGGTATCGATGTGCTAACTTCAAATGTTGATATTGAGAAACCAAGGCCTATAGAGTAGGTTCTTGTTATGCTTGGGGTAAAAGGTACAACACTATGGCCACATGCAAAAATATTTACTAAGGCAACATATGACACTTACATACCTCTCAACCATATTCTAATGGATTTCATTTTTAACTTGGAAAAGTTTGTTTTAGCACATAAATCATAACATGTATTAGATTGCTCCAAAAATCGAGCCTTATCCATCAAAATCTATGCAAAATTACCTTCTTATAGGGTAAAAAGAGTTTCCATGCTCTTCTTCAAAGTATAATGGCTAGTCATTGTGATATCTCACAGATTATTCCCAAAAACATGCATTGTTTGAGCCCTTTAACAACTTTTAAAACCCCACTAGTTTCTTTATTTCAATATAAATGTTTAAATTCATCAGAAGACTCACAAGAAGCTAAACTTCACCTAGTTCTATCCATGCCTCTCTAAACAGAAGATTATATTGCATAACAACTTGCTTCCTCAACTTACTATTTATTCTAAAAATTAGATATATAATCATACCCTTGGTGCGATAACATTTAGCCTTTCCTTGCTCTTAGGTTGATTGCCCTCTTCTTTTCTTTAGAGTTTTTCTTTATAGAGAATGGGATTTGTGGGTCAGATTTCCCTTCACACAAGAAGATCATTGTATGTCCCTTTAATATCTTGAATTTCACACTTCATTCATTCCATTTGAGAGCATATTAAGTTTCCCTAATCTGTCCTTTTGCAAGTATCACCCATTTCTCAAAGAGTTTATGCGTGTGCTTACAAAAAGTAACCAAGAGATAATTTCTAGTGGGTATATATCAAGATTTAAACAACCAACAACACTTATGCATAGTTTATTAATGCCTTAACTCAAGCATTGGAGACTTCACATGTGTATATATTTAGATTTGAACAACCAACAATACTCATACATTGTTGATTAATGCCTTAACTGAAGTATTGGAGAATTTAGCAAATGCTTTTCCAACACCTTATTCAACTAGACACATTACATGAATGTTAAGTGAATTCTTTTAGGAATCAATTTCATTGTCATAATGAGATAGGTTCACATCATGTCCTTCCTATGAAGGATAATCCCAAATGGTATACCAACCATTAAAGTGGAAGATTATCTATAATCCATGACTCAAACTTAACTTGGATCCTAATTAGAGTGAGGACATCTTTAACTTATAAGCCTTTGAGCATAGGCTAGATGGGATGATAAACCTTTGAGCAATGAATGGATGGGATGATAAAACTTTGAGTAGAGATTAGATGGGATGAGGTCTACTTAATTCTCGATCCATGATTTTAACTTTACATAGTTCCTAAATAGAGTGGGGGGGATCTTTAACCTTTTTCTTTATGGAGAGTGGAAGATGATGTACTTGATGCTTGATCCATGATTCAAACTTGACTTTGTTCCTAAATAAAGTGAGGAGATCTTTAACCAGTCTCATTAGGAAAAAAGGGAGCTCATTCCTGGGCCTTTTGGCTGTAATGAAAAATAGCTCTCAACCAATGGGGGAAGAGCCAACGTTACGTAGAGAAAAATAGAAAAAAGGTGAAAATGTCTTGTATGTCAGAATGGAAAATAGTATTTTATGCCCAAAAGACTGTCACTTGCAAATAAAATAATGTTTTTGTGATACCGACTTCTATCAAAGTAACAATAAACAAATAACATGTAAACTTTAGAATAATCTTTTTTAGATACTGAAAGGATTCTAAGTCTGACAAGGTCTCAATAAACAAAAGTCATGAACTTCAAAAATGGTTTCCCCCCCAAACTATGCTTCCCTCCCCTTGCACCTGCTCCCTCTCCTTCTCTCTATCTGTCTCCTACACCTGCTCCCTCTCCTTCTGTCTGTATGTCTCTCTCTCGCTCTCTCTCTCTCTCTCTCTCTCTCTCTCTCTCTCTCTCTCTCTCTCACACACACACACACACACACACACACACACACACACACACACACACACACTCTTTGTGATAACCTCTCCGCTCCGAAAAATGTCCTACTTGCTCGCTCGCTCTCTCTCTCTCTCTCTTCATTTCTCTCCACTCATCTTGTATTTATTTATATGTATTCTATTAGATGCGCAATTCTTATTGAACTTGTTTCCTTGCAGGAGTTGATACTCACAAAGTTCATCCACCACAGAAGATCTTAAAAGAATCTTTGCGTCCAAGACAAAGGTTTTGATCCACCTTGCTTAAGACGAACTTTTTTCTTTTATGTTTTTAGCGTTTTGTTTAAGCACAATTTATTTTGGTGTAGCAAATGCTTCATGCTTTTCCATGTAACTTTCTGGTCACGTTCTAAAGGAGCTGCTATTTGGGACCATCAGAAAAACTCATCAGATTCAGGTATTTTCTAAGGCTTGCTTTGATTTCAGAATTTGATTTACATTCTTCTTACTAAGAGTTTTTATTTTGGTATTGATCCAGTTTTATCCACTTTTGAGATGGCTCTTTTGAGATCTTGTAAAAAGCGTTGTATTATTCAAAGTGCTGAGGAAAAAGACATAACTGTCAACCCCATATCTCGGCGACCTCCTTGTAATGCGTCCTCTATAGAGATTACAAATAAAATCACAGTTGAAGGTCGGTGGGAGCGAATATGTGTATCAAAAGGAAGCTGGGTTCTTATGCAACCCAATAAGAGGAGGAAAGTTTTTCCTGGCAATATATTTTCTAGATCTTGGAAGGGCAGAGTTAAAGATTTTAGAATATTGGAAGGCAAAAAAACCAAAGTTGAAATATTAATACAACACGTATACATGCACAAAGAGCTAGTCTTAAGGAATCATCCAATCTATCTTCCAAAGCATAGACCCAATTGTAAGTGACGGTGAACTGATTGTATAATGCAACTTTACAGATTTCTATTTGTGTTTTGTTTGACTTTTATCTACTTATTATTTCAGATCTTTATCCTTCCTTTGATGAGTAGTGGGAACCAAGTGAATGTATTCTCGGATTTATCGATGTGATACATAGCTCTATTGGGGAATTGCAATATTCAGGTAGATCTGCCATGCAACTTGCCCAATCAGGTATATATTTTTATGATCATTATTATCAGTTATTGGATAAAACTAAAACACACGGTGTCTTGAAGAAACTAGATCTTCCTGCATGGAACACTATTGATTGGCTTATTCCCGAAGGTAATGTGACAGAGAGTTATAGAGCAAGATTATTTACAGATATACAACATTCTTTACGGCCAAGAATTGCCTCCAGAATATGCAAAGTAACTATTTGTATGCCAATAACAGTATTTGTCGAGCTGTTTAATCATTTGACAATTAAAGTTTGTAAGACAATGCTGAGTTATAAGGCACATGAGATGCAAGACTTTTCAAACTTATTGGATGATGGTTGGGATAGCTTCACTTCCAACTCCGTACATTGTGAGGTTGCTCATAACTCCATTCAGCTCAAGTACATGATTACAAGTCAGAATTTTATATTTTCCTTCCATTATAAACGTAGTAGGCTGATTGGAAACCAGCTTGTTCCACTAGATCACGATGTGAACTCATTTGGTCCTGACAATGAATTAATTGACATTTCTGTCAAAGAAAATGAAATTTTGGTTATTGTTGTGTCACTTAGAGAAAAATGCACAATTGCACAGTTGCGCCATGACATTTATACCGAGAGTGAAGGAACTGTTTCAACGGCATTCACATTCATTTTAAACAACAAGAAGGTAATACTTATACAGAGTCAATCTCTTTCAATATCTTGTTGGATTACTTTGAGTTGTCTTGTTTCTATAGGTTCTTCAACGGAGAGAAAGCTTGATTCGATGTGGACAGACTCCTGATAGGATAATTTAGATTGATCAAAAGTGATCTCGTAGGTGGAAAAATCATGTGCATCTTTACATGTAAGGATGGCTATTGAAAGTCAACTTTAGAGCCAGACATTGTCTATAGTGTCATACTGTAATGTATTTCAATGGAGCAATCTACCCAAAGGGAACAATGGACTTCGAATGGGCAGCTCTTGTCGCAAAATTTGCAATTGATTTGTTAGTAGACTGATGAAATGTACTATCTATTGTAACTTGAGCAATATATATGATTTCAAATCATTCATACAAATGGATGACTCAAGTCTCTCTGTCCCTCTTTGTATCTTTGTCTCTCTCTCACACATGCAAAGCGACACATTCACACAAAATGAATGCATGAGGGATTCCCTTGTGTGAGTAAACTAAATGAAAATCTCAATGCATGTCATTTCCTTGTAAAGTATATACAATGAAAAGTCGTTGCCATTTCAATGTTTTGAATTCAAATTTTTAGGCGTCATGAGGAAATGTTTCCGCTTGCTTCTTGCCTGTATTTGACGGGACTTCGGTCTCCAATTCTTGTGCTTGAAATTTCTCAGGAGATTCGACATCTTTTCTAGCTTTCTCACCCTGAAGTGGACCCTCAGCAGTATGAAATGTAGGCTCCTCATCCTTTTTAGTTGGTGATTCGGCCTTTTCTACTTTTGTTGACCCTTTTGCCTCTGCAACATGAATGGGAGGGACATTTTGTTGTTCATTTGAGCCTTCCACCTCTTCAGTTTTCTTGGAAGCCTATCTGGGTATCTTTGAACTTAACTGAGATACAGGAGAAGAGTATCGAAGTAACTAGAGGATGGCATTTGCTCTAAAATTATAAACATACTCCGAATCATAGCTTTGTTCTATCATTTGTACCAATCAAAAAAATAAATTGAAGTAGCGGTTGTCATGTATCTTCTATTGTATCTTCTATTGTATCTCTAAATAAGAATGGGAACGCCTACCTGTTTTGACTTTTCAATGAAGTAGCTATCAAAAATGTACTTGGTATTAATAAGGACTCTCCATCCGCAAGAATAACCGTCATATTGTTGAGGCACCTGTAAACCATAGAGAACGTTAAAACATGCAGCTTTTTTCATAAACGTTTCCATGAAGGATAAAGAGGTCGAGTTCTTACATCCATGTGCCAGGGATGAATTGCACCAAACTTGTCTGCGGTATCTGTACATTGATCCAACGCTATTCTTTTCAAACCCCTTCAACGTGATAAAAGAAATGTTAGCAGTTCTTTTTGTAGATCATAGACCACTTACTTGGTTAAACAAATGAAGAAAACTTACAAGTCAATCTCTCTGTGAGTATTTGTAATTGAATTGAAACAAAAGCAAGATTTTGATGGTGGGTGCATTGCTGCAACACTCCAATGTTCACTACAATTCAAGGGTTAAAAAGATTAGAAAAGAAAATGAGATTAAACGCTTTCTTAACTTAAGTAAAGTCCTTGCAACTCGACATACTTAGAATTGTACGGTATGATGATAAGGGTTACTTTTTTGAAGTTACAATGGGTGAACCACTTGGCCAACTCTTTGGGTGGCTCGTTAGGGTTCCTTAATACGAAGGATATAGCGAGATCCGCAATATATACAAACTCTTGAGCAGATGGGGATAAAAAGTTCTTCAATAAACTACATCCGAAAACATATCGGTGAGTTTCATACTATGTGAAACAAATTATGTAAAGAAAAACATTATTCACAACTTACTTAAGTCCTGCAAGGATAATGGTATCGGTCATGTATTCCTGTTTATGCCTTAGACATTTCAGACAATCGTTTGTGAGACGGAACTCGTGATCGAGATCAGTTGACTTAATAGTGATATACACTAGTGGGCCCAGCTTGTTCAACTTATCTAAGATCATCTTCTCTAAGCCCTCTGTCGCCCCTACAAGAGTGGGGGTAGGCTCTGCCTTGCTTTGTTTTGCTTGTTGTAATGTGAATGCCTCAAATGCAGCCTTAGCTCTTGTATCCCTTTCATGCGTAACTTCTTCTATTTTAACCTCTTTCACCTTTGGAGTTCTCGCCGGTGGTATCATCAGGATGTGCCTCACCTTCTTGTCCGGATAATCTAAGGCTTTCAATAATTTATCGTATCCTTAGTTCTGGCCATATTGCATGTTTAAGATAGAACTATTAATCTCTCTCTCTCTCTCTCTCTTTTCCTCCCTCTCTGTCTAGAAAATAATTCACTCTCTCTCTCCCTCTCATAGACAAAGCAGCAGAAGAACAAAATAATTCTCACTCAAACTAAGTTCCTCTCATAGACCAAGCAACATTTTACAATAGAGAGAGAGACAAGAGAGTATGAGAGGTACAAAAGGACTTGGGGAATTATGACGAGACGTATTTGTGTGACTGAGTCGAGAGAGAGAGAGAGGGTCGTTTCACAAGCGATATCAAGCGTTGGATTTTCACACTGAGAGGACAATGTCAAATGATAGTCGAAGGATGGGGGGAAGAGAGAGAGAGAGCGAGCGAGAGAGACGTGTGCAAAAGAATGCGAGAATGAGGTTTGGGGCTCGCCCGAACCTTGTCCTCGCATTCTTTTGCACACAAAATCTCTCTCCACACCACCCTCTCTCTCACTCTCTCTCTCCCTTCCAGCTTTGTGCATCATCGTGAAGAGATAGGGTGCATCATCGTGAAGAGCTAGGGTGTCGCAAGATAGAGAGACAGAGGGGGAGAGATAGATAGAGAGAGAGAGAGAGAGAGAGAGAGAGAGAGAGAGAGAGAGAGGGAGAGGGAGAGAGAGAGGGAGGGAGGGAGGGAGAGAGAGAGAGGGAGAGGGAGAGAGAGAGAGTGCGAAAGAATGCGTGGAGGAGGTTTGGGGCTCGCCCAAACCTCCTCCACGATTGTCCTCCTCCACGCTCGTCAACCATTATCCTGCTCGACATTAGCGCCTTCAACCTACTATCCACCTCCACAATCCTCCTCCTCCACGATTGTCCCGAAGCCTGACCTCAGGTAGACTCCCTCCCCCCACTCTCTCTCTCTCTCTCTCTCTCTCTCTCTCTCTGGCGAGCCCCAAACCTCCTCTCTCTCTCTCTCTCTCTCTCTCTCTCTCTCTCTCTCTCTCTCTCTCGCGAGCCCCAAAAAAAAAGGACTTGTGCAAAAGAATGTGTGGAGGAGGTTTGGGCTCTCGCGCCCAAATCTCCTCCACGCATTCTTTTACACAAGTCCTTTTTTTTTTGGGGCTCGCCCGAGAGAGAGAGAGAGAGAGAGAGAGAGAGAGAGAGAGAGAGAGAGAGAGAGAGAGAGAGAGAGAGAGAGAGAGAGAGAGAGAGAGAGAGAGAGAGGGGGGGGGAGGGGGTCCACCTGAGGTCAGGCTTCAGGACAATCATGGAGGAGGAGGATTGTGGAGGTGGAAAGTAGGTTGAAGGCGCTAATGTCGAGCAGGATAATGGTTGACGAGCGTGGAGGAGGAAAAGCGTGGAGGAGGATCGTTGAGGAACGTTAGAGTAGCGGTGGTGGAGCGGTGGAGGTGGAGCGGTGGAGCCGTGGTGTTGGAGCAGTGGAGGTGTAGTGGTGGAGAGGTAGAGCATGAAGGAGCAGTGGCATGTTGATTGGTACGGGCCAACAATAGAGATATCATATAGTGGCTATTTTTAGGAAATATCATGCACTGGCTATTTTTAGCCTCCATGTACAATTTCCTATTTTAGTATGCAACATTAATAACTATAAATATCCAGCTATTAATAGTGCCCATGGATATTAGAAGCCAAATTTTAGACTAGCCTTTCTTCCAACTTCCCCGCACCCCTCCGGCGCTCGACCTTCGCGGCATCATGGAAGTCCCTTCGCTCCTCCCGACTAGCAGGGCATCCAAGGAGACGTCCCTTCCAGGTAGGTCTCTAGCTCGTTGTCCCTCTGTCGAGTCACACACCCCCACCGACACCACCTTCTCAAAGACGTCTACCCCCTCTTTTTTTCTTTCTCTGTAGTCATTTCTTTCTCTGTAGGAGAGTCAGAGAGGGGGGGCGAGAGAGAGAGAGAGAGAGAGAGAGAGAGAGAGAGAGAGAGGGGCGTGTGCAAAAGAATGCGAGGAGGAGGTTTGAAGCTCGCCCGAACCTCCTCCTCGCATTCTTTTGCACACGTCAAAGGAGACAAAGAGAGAGAGAGAGAGAGAGGGAAGGAGACAAAGAGAGAGAGATAGGGGGAGAGAGGGCCTTGTGCAAGAGAATGCGAGGAGGACGTTTGGAGATCGCCCAAACCTCCTCCTTGCATTCTTATGCACACGTCGTCCACAATTAGCTCGAGGTGTCCAAGAACATCGTTGAATGTTAGAGGCATGATGAGGAAAATGAGAGAGGGAGAGGGAGGCTTGCAAGTGCAGAAGGAGGTTGCAAACGAGCGAAGAGGGCGAGTGACAAGCAAGTTGGAAGCGCTGAATATAAAGCATCTTATATAGGCAAATTATCAAAGTAAAGTTTGGAGTGCAATGCAGACCTTGCCACACACACACACACACACACACACACTTGTTGTAATTGAAATCAAGAGAGAGACAGAGAGAGAGAGAGAGAATTGTGTGTGCGTGAACTAGAGAGTGAAGGAGAATTATTTTTGATCAAAATTGTAGATCAATAATCGCCGCAATCTATTAAGAAAAAACGAATGGATAGGCCTCGGTGGGCAACGGAGACTTCGAGCATACAGGACAATTATAATTTTAAATCAAAGAGTATAAAATTGGGGGGACATGCCTTAGTGGAAGAGCAAAAGGAAGCAGATCTTCTGCTGTTTGAATTCCTAGAAAAATGCAATGCTTAAAGGGAGTTTCATTTATTTTATGACATGTGGAATACATAGATTGATTTTAATAAGGTTATCGAGCAGCACAGAGAGTTTTTATCCGAGGAGCTCTCAGATTTTAAGAGCATGACAAAGAATGGAAGGGTTTGCGTTTCAGATAAGTGGTATATTCATGTCAAGGATCTTATTGAGAACTCTAAGCAGAGGATCTCTATCACCAGGCGATTTAATAATCTCCCTAATGTTTATAAGGCCACATGCAACATGCATTCTAGTACATGTAGGATTCTTGAAGAGAGTCTTGGTTTTGCCATGTTTTTGCATTTTGAGGACACTGGAGATTTTGAGGACACTGAAGATAAGGCACATAAATTTTTAGAGCCCGACATTTTTATTGAGGGAAGCCAATTTGAAGAAGAGCCGATACAAGAGGAAGAAGTTAATATTGAAGAAGAGAAGAGACAAGCTCAAGAACTTGACCTTGTAGCTTTACGGTCAGAAACTATAAGAGGTGAAGTATCCACTGAAGGTTTGAATCTAGAAAAAGGTCCTCTTGCTCTTCCAATGCTTCCATCTTTTAGCATCAAAGATGATGAATATTATCCGCTCTCCGATATTCAAAGGATCTTTCACTTGAGAGAAGATTATGCAATAGCTTTGATTGCACAAGCTTGTACCGAAGACCAAAACTTGGGTGTTGAGGATGACGATTTGATGATTTTAGAGGAGTGCTTTGAGCCTAAGGTAGCACTTGCCTTGTGCTTTGAGAAATCTACATCTTTAGAAGAGTTACAGGATGAAGAATTTAGTGAAATACAAAGGCAGTTCAAAATTAAGCCTAAACAGCCTGAGATAGAAGAGGAACAGAAGTGTAAGCTAGAATGTAACACCGAAAGAAGTATCAATCTTTGGTCAGCTAAAGTTTTGGAAGAAGATGAAAATATGAAGGTAACAATGTCCATTTTAAATATTTTCTTTATTTTTTTCTTCTATTTTAATGTACTTATGTTAATTGTGTGTTGATAACTTTGCTATTGTATTGCAGTTATATCTTGAGGATGACAAATTTTTGAGTAGATCATTAAGAGCCAGAGAATGGGGGCATGGGAGACTTTCATCACCTGCACATTATATGAACAAATTGTCTTCAGCCAAGATGCTTATCTATCATAGAATTCTAAGCAACAATGGGGAAGCTGCAGTATATTTCTTCAAGTGTTTGTCAAAAGCTCTTGGTGGGAACCAAGTGAGTTGGCGAGCAGATAAGGTGATCTTGATTGAAAAGAGATTTGCATTGTATGTTTTTGGTTATGCCCCAGGGCACGATTGCTCAAGAACAGGATATTATCTAGCATACACTGCATATGCTCTAGCACATGGAGTGGAGAATCCTCTTGAGCTATCGAGTTACGGCAAGCATCATTTGATTAGATTCAGAGAGCCACTTTTGAGGTCCGAAGATAAAGAAATAGAAGTTGCAGATTGAGAGCCATTTTTCAGGGCACAAATCACACGAGCAGAGCCTCTTATATTGCATGTGATTACAAGGGACAAAAGTTGTATTACATGTCTTTTTTGGATCATAATGCTTTAAGCTCTGTCAACCCACTTGTGATCTACAAATATCTTTGTCTGTCTCCATTGTGCATGTTTCTCTGCAGCTGTTGAGTTCTGCAGAATTTGCCTTCTTCTTTGCTTTCGTGCCATGTTGAATGCTAGTTGAACTTGTGACAATGCAACCTTTTTCTTTATCTGCAACCTTTGTAGTATCCCTCTGTAAAACCATTGGAACAATTCTTTGAGACTATTTGCCTTCTGTATTCCTCCAAAGTGTTGTGTGTGACGAAAGAATGCATTTCGAGCCATGTAATGCGACTTCTCCATCCCTTGTGTAGACCAGATTGCAGGGCATCCATACTTTTTGACAAAATATGGAAGGTGGTTAAACATAATATGCTGCAATCAAACATTTTTTATTACAAAGTACTAAAATGTAGATCATGGAATATATATTGCAATTCAAAGATGTCATGCTTACCATATAGTGTATAATGTTGCATCTTGTCCAAGCTTGCTTCATTGATTTGCCAAAAAAATTTATCTCCTCCTCTAGTATACAGTGATCAATCTTAGTCCATGTCTTTTTGTCGTAGAATATGAATAACTTGTCTAATGATTTCCATACTTCTGCTTTCATATTTCTAGCGACACCGTCTGCTTCATCATCTTTCACAACATTATGCACAAGCCTCCAAAGCCCATATCTCACCCTTGAAATATATCTTGATCTTCTGCCTCTGATTCTTGCATATTGTGGTTCGGATAGAAATCTTCTTGCTTTGACTCCACCAATCAAAGGCTTGATCGGAACATCCTTCCCATTTGTGGACTTTTTAAGGTCTGTTGTGATATGTACATCTCCTCCATAGACCAATGTCTGACATTACTTTTTCTAATGCAACAATTGCTATTTTCTTATGCTTTTCAGGATGCAACTTCCAAAAGCAAAACCAATATATAGAAACACTAGTTTTTCCACGATTCGACACAAAGCATGCAATGTGCATATATGCACATTACACAAGGAAATGTCAAGGATTGCTTTAAATGCTGGATCTACCTTATCCCTGTTAGGTGCTCTCTTCCACCATTTGGAGTCCATCACATGAGCCGGTTCCTTGCAGTAAAGACATGGAGATTTAGAATTACCACCTTTGCTTATGTTATACATACATTTTAAGGTCTTCAAGTCCCCTGACATATGCCAATCAACTTGAAAATCTCCAATCCCTTCAACATGAAGCTCCTCTCCCTGAACTTGTCTTTTGATAATTGCAGGTATATCTGTATGATGGAAAATCCATGAGTGTATATCATGGTCCTCTATTTTAACCTGTAAAATTGAGAAATGCAACTCTGTTAATGCATCAACATTATAAAACATGAGCTTTAATCGTACAATGTAAGCTTTAAGCGTACAAAGTAAAGCTGAGAGATTACCTCAAATGCACCCAACCACCAAATATTCTTCTCCGATTGTACACTGAAGTACTTTGAGTTTTCCTTTGGTATTGAATGTTCAAGCGCTCTGTTCATTAGTATGATTGTGACTCTTTCTATCTTTTTATCCTTCACGATTTGGCATTCATCAAGTTTAATAACAAAGATAAGTCGTCCATGGCACTCTTCTAAAGTGATTCTATAAAATTCTACCATTCTTCTTTGTAAATGTTGAAGATCAACAAAAATATTATTACATT
The DNA here is from genome assembly GCF_041138505.1 of Cibotium barometz. Classification (NCBI taxonomy): domain Eukaryota; kingdom Viridiplantae; phylum Streptophyta; class Polypodiopsida; order Cyatheales; family Cibotiaceae; genus Cibotium; species Cibotium barometz. The sequence goes on from NC_141075.1 coordinate 12,590,374, forward strand.
CATTATAAATGGTGTTTCCTTTCTTTCCTTCAAAAACTCCATCAACATAAAACCATTGACCAATAAATCCATCGACTTGTTGATTGAGCATCCCTCTTAACCTCCGTACTTCTGCTGGATTGGAAGAATCACACGTTTGAGTCGTTGATCCTTGAAAGTTGATGACACAGCCTTAAAAATAGCAGAATAACCTTTTTTGCTTACTCCACTATCATCAAGAGCTTCTTGTATAATGTTCACATTAACTTTGTTTTTATGTACAAAGTTTTCCACAAAGTTCCGTTTGACTGTTTTAAACTTTTTTTTCTTGGATCAAGCCTTCTGCAAGAGAAGTCGAAAATAAACTCTTCATTTGCTTCACTGGAAGACTATTTGGATTCATATTCTCCTTGAAAGGCTCCAAGATTTTCCTACATACACAATAAAATGAATTCGTAAAGAAGATATAAAACATTAAACTTCCAATTTTCAATCAAACTAAAATATCCCTACCTTGTTTGTTGAACTCGCCTCTTGCATCCTCCCGTTCCTGCTTTCAAATCAGCAATATTCTGAAGATTTTGTTGCTTTAGCCTGTCTCCCAATAGTGTCGCTTTCGATCTCATTTTGTGTAGCTTCTCATTACACTTTGTGTGTTCTTGGATCTCATAATGAAGTCTTTCTTTTAACGTCGCGCCTTCAAGTTGATACTGCATTTTTATCCTCACTTCTTGTTCGTACAAAGATTTAAAGATGTGCGAAGCTTGACACTATGCTGAGATATATCCAAGCATACCTTTCTTACCATCACCTACAAACCTCAACAACGTGGTTGGATTGGAAAAGGGGGGAGAAGAATTTTTTAGTATGCATTTTGGATAGAGTTTGCCATCACACCATAAGTCGATGTGCTGTAATCCTTCTCTCCTCATGTTTTCTTTCTGCCTCGCTCCTAGACATTGTTGTTTTGACAAAGGCACATATTCTTCTGTCAAATCAATATGTAGATGATGCCGGCGCTTCTTGTTTGATGGTTCTATCATTTTGAGGGTAGTCATCTCCAATGTTCCACAACGTGAGAGTCTAATAGTAGGGAAACATTTGAATATGGCAGTAAGCTTTGAAAAGCTTAACAAATGAAGAAGAATTTGGATTAGTTATGGTCTGACTGCATAGAGTGAAAGCGGGCCATGGAGCAGGCTGAAAAATGATTGAGGGAAGAGAGTGGGTTGTGGGAGTAATAAATACAAGAGTTCATGGCTCCTCATAAGTTTTGAATAAAGAAGAATATCTTTATTCTTTCATCTCTAACATCTTTACATATTCTATTGTGTATTTTAATGTAACATACTCTTCCATGTCTGACATGTTTACATATTCTATTGAATATTCTATTGTTTCTATGGATTTTGGAAGAGCAAAAAATGAAGAAATTATGAATTTCTCTCAGGGGAATGTTCTCTTCATTAAAATCGGTCTTCTTCTTCTTGTCTTGCTCTTCTCATCGTCGTGTCTTCTTCTTCTCTTTCTGTTCCTTTTTTCCAAAAATAGCTACAACACACCAATGCTAAAAAAAAGTTATTTCCCAATGCACCAATACATTAGATAGCCATTTTGGGCTATAAAAGAGAGAGCCAAAACAATCAAGCTAAAATTATATGGCAATCAGCTATGTGATTACATCAAATAGCCATTTAAATCTATACAAGGGAGAGAAAGAAAAATCAAAGCACTAATATGTGCCAAACGGCTATGATAGCCATTTGGAGCCATACAAGGGAGAGCAAGGAGAATCAAAGCACCAATGTGCTTTAAATGGCTATGATAGCCATTTGGAGCCATACAAGGGAGAGCAAGGAGAATCAAAGCATCAATGCGCTTGAAATGGCTTTGATAGCCATTTGGAGCGATATAAGGGAGACAAAGGAGAATGAAAACACATATGCGTGCTAAATGGCTATGATGTTAAAATGTAATGGGGGCAAAATGTAATGGGGAAAAAACTTCCCGAGAGGTCACCCATTCGAGTACTGTCACCAAATGAGTGCACTTAACTACAAGGTTCCACAAATTGATTTAGCCATCCAAACCCTAGAATCTTAAAGTGTTAAAGGCCCCTAGTCTATCTAATTTGAGGTAATCTTACAAGTAGGCACCCCTTTCCAACATCCCCTCTTGGTGCCAACTTGTCCACTTACAAAAATGCTGAAATTTGCTAATTTTAGTTATAAATACCGACAAATGGGTTAGTTTTCGTTCACAAAACTGGTTTGAGCTATAAAATAGAGAGCAAAAACAATCAAGCCAAAATTATTTTGGGCACGTCTTTCAAAAATTAAACCTCAAAAATTGATTCGTTGGGCATGTCTTTAGAGACCGTACAGGTGTGAGGTGATATGCCGATTGTGCGGTTGAGGTTTAATGTTCAGCCGAATATAGTACAATATTCCTGAATTCCCATGGGCAAATTCATGTATATCTTAGGTTATATACACTTTACTCCTCTAGCTAGGTCCCACTTAGATCTTAATAAGCATGTGTTAAGAAAGAGTGTTGCAGTCACCCAAACGGCCGCCTACAAGCTTATATTCCTAATTATGTGCAAGATTTTGTCAAATCATCATGGAAGACACGCAACGAACCAGGACCCACTACCAAAAATTGACGATGCCCACCAAGAGACATGAAGGTAATTCAAGATACTCTTGAAGTCCTAGTTATGAGCATGTAAACCTGAATTCTCAACTATAGCACAGGTTATACATTTTGCTCTTCTAGGACCATGTTGTGTGGTTCCCACATAGTAAGCATGTTAGATGCTACCATTTACAATAGAAAAGGTGCTATCTCTTTTGAGCTTTCCCTTCCCCTATTTTTTCCACCATTCCATCTATATCTCTCTTTCCACTTTCTCTATTTCTTTTCTTGACCTTGCAAGACCTTAGTGGTAGTGAAAACTTCTTCTTTACCTTCTTCCACTACCATGATCCTCATCCCTTTTCGACGAAAGTTTTCTTTTGTGTTTCGACCACCATGCAAGCACTCTCTATTCCTCCTGAGCTTTATTGTACAGTTTAAAGCACAATACTTATGATGTGATAATGTGAGATGTTGCATCCAACTTTTTATGCAATGAGATTGTGATACCATGATCATTGAAGGTAAGGGTTTCACATATATGGTTAGATGCTTCTTTTCAAAACACATTGGCTCAAAATGTTTAAGGTTCATTTATTGAATAAAGAAGAGCATAAAGCAAAAAAAAAAGGTTTATGTAGCACCATAGATTAAAGCTTGTTCTATATCAAACTAGAATAGTAAGCCACTAGACAACAATTTAGTTGGTGATAGGTTGTGAGACCAATTAAGAAAGGAAATTGATCCTGTAACCACTTCTCAAACACTTTGATTTCAAAGAGGCCACTTCTGTTTCAATGTTGTGTCATGTTTTAAAATAGGTAAACTTGAAAAACTAGGGAAGAATATGTAATAATTACGTGTATAAACATGACTTATAGTTGAAAGTCAATTTGAAGATTCTTTTGAATTGCTTGAGTACTATTGAATTTGGGCCACCATTTTGAAGCTCTTCTCAACATTGAACAACATAGATCCATTTATATTGAAAATTCTATTCGATTCCATAATGTAAAATACGCATGTTAATTTGATAAGGTATCGATGTGCTAACTTCAAATGTTGATATTGAGAAACCAAGGCCTATAGAGTAGGTTCTTGTTATGCTTGGGGTAAAAGGTACAACACTATGGCCACATGCAAAAATATTTACTAAGGCAACATATGACACTTACATACCTCTCAACCATATTCTAATGGATTTCATTTTTAGCTTGGAAAAGTTTGTTTTAGCACATAAATCATAAACATGTATTAGATTGCTCCAAAAATCGAGCCTTATCCATCAAAATCTATGCAAAATTACCTTCTTATAGGGTAAAAGGAGTTTCTATGCTCTTCTTCAAAGTATAATGGCTAGTCATTGTGATATCTCACAGATTATTCCCAAAAACATGCATTGTTTGAGCCCTTTAACAACTTTTAAAACCCCACTAGTTTCTTTATTTCAATACGAATGTTTAAATTCATCAGAAGACTTACAAGAAGCTAAACTTCACCTAGTTCTATCCATGTCTCTCTAAACATAAGATTATATTGCATAACAACTTGCTTCCTCAACTTACTATTTATTCTAAAAATTAGATATATAATCGTACCCTTGGTGCAATAACCTTTAGCCTTTCCTTGCTCTTAGGTTGATTGCCCTCTTCTTTTCTTTAGAGTTTTTCTTTATAGAGAATGGGATTTGTGGGTCAGATTTCCCTTCACACAACAAGGCCATTGTATTTCCCTTAAATATCTTGAATTTCACACTTCATTCATTCCATTTGAGAGCAGATTAAGTTTCCCTAATCCATCCTTTTGCAAGTATCACTCATTTCTCAAAGAGTTTATGCAATCGGAATCTTATTCTAGGATAAATTGTGGAAGAGTAGAAAATTCACAAGAATTTATTCAACCATAAAAACCATTGCTTTGCAAGCTTCAACTAAATCAAATCAATTGAAATTTAAACACTTAACAAAATTAAAATACTTAGCTCAATAGACCATATTGGGTGCAATCTTCCCCGCTCTTGTGCGTGGCCTCTCCCCACACAAGAGTATTTCTTTATTAGCTTTCTTTTTCACCAAAATTAGGCCATAGCCCCCAAAATATACAAGATGTGCTTTTTAAAGAGCACGGCACTCTTCTTTTACAAAAATAGAGTGTCAAATATTGGGACTAGGGTAAAGCCATAGGCTTCAATAAATTCCACATAATAAATGTATCTTTCCTAAAGTTCAAAATGGAAAAATCATTTGCTAAGATTGCAAGCTACTATGCTTGCCAAAAATGAAATGTGATGAACCAAGACATTTCTTCCAAAGTAAACTCTTTAATTCCCATAGTCTTCATCACCTGAAAATATAAGCCCAATTAATTATTAAATTAATCCCACTAGCTCTGTTGCTTTCTTCCACCAAGAAAGAGAACTCAAACTACTGTAATTCAATCACCCACTTTTTCACTACCTTAGACATGTTTACACCATTGATGAGCTGAGGCAAGAATGTGTAGCTAGTTAGGAATACAAATGGCTTTGTCAAAAGATATTGGCGAAACCGTCGGCAAGCAAACACCACACTTACCATCACTAACTCTATTTCTGACAGTCCCCTCTCTGCCCACTGACTTTACCCTACTAGCAAAATAGACGGGGTGCATATATTGGCTCCCCTTCCCTCTTTGCAGCAACATAGCACCAATAGCATCCTCTCCTACTGAAGGATTCACATAAAAAACCTGTTCCCAATTTGGAGCCTGCACCACTGTCATCTCCCCTAAAACTTCTTTGACTCTCTGAAACTCCTCTTCACACTTGTCATCCCATTGCAAAGGATCATGCTTTGCCACCTGTTGTAATGGAAATAAAAGCTGTGAGGACAATGAAATGAATCTTGCCATGTACTTTACCTTTTGAATGAACGTTGCCAACTGTTTTGTAGACTCTGGGGAAGGAAGAAGCATGATTGCCTTGACCTTGTCTGGATCAGCCTCAATGCCATTTTCTGACACCATATGACCCAACAATTTTACCCTTGGTTTTGCAAAGAAACACTTCTTGGGATTGAGTTGGCCACCACCACAATCATTATATCGCTCCAGCACCATTTCCAGCTTTTCACAGTGATCCATTCGTGTGCTATAGACACAAAAATCATCAATGAAATCCTATACACATCTTCCAATGAATGGCAGAAGCACCCAGTTTGCTCTCTTTTGATAGTGAGCTGGACCATTTGTTAGCCCAAATGGTAGTACTGTATAGCAAAAGCAGCCCCATGGCGTAATGAAAGTAGTTTTCTTCTGATCCTTTGGAGCAATCTTCAACTGGAAATAGCCTGAAAAGCCATCACACACACTGTATCTTTCATGACCCGCCACTGAATCAGGATTTGATCAATGAAAGGTAGTGGGTACCTTCTTTGTGGCTACATTCAAAGGTTTGAAATCCACACAAACCCTCCATTTTCCATCCTTTTTGGGAGTGACCACGACTGGGCTCACCCACTCTGTTGTCTCCACAGGGCATATAAAACCAGCCTTTAGTAGTTTGTCCACCTCTTCTCGCAAAGCCTTCATCTGTTTTGGACCCATTCTCCTTAATCTTTGACGTACTGGCTTGGCTCCTTCCTTTAGCTCTATGTGCAAATCTTCCCCTTTGAAGCCCCGAACTTCTTCATAAGATGTGATGAATAAATCTGGATACTTTGACAACATCTTTAAATACTTCTCCTTCTCCACGACTGAGAGATCTGTGCTAATCATCCTGGCCATCAATTCGTGTTTCTTGTGCGACTTCACCTGGGGTTGCATTAGCTCTTCAATCACCTCATATGGGCCCTTAGACTCATCTTCAATCCCCTTCATGGATGCGACTATGCTGGTCCGTTCAAAGACCCTATCCACCATTAGAAATGCCACATTTACCTCTCCCTCACTAATAGTGGTGCTGCCACTGTCCCCATCTGACACAGTGGAAGACTCTTCACCACTTGAATCTTCCCCTTCTTCATAATCTTCATCTAGTGGCTTCCTGCTACTCATGTCAAATAATCTTTTGCCCCCTGTCTCCCCATATAAGCTGATTGTACCATGTCTCCAATCTTGAATGGCCCTCACGGCGCGTAGCCATGGTCTTCCAAGGATGATAGGATAAGCCCCTAATCCTGCTGGCATTACATGAAAATCTACTACCGTTTTGACTGCATAGGCTTCAATTTCCAAGCTCTTCACTACCCCCAGACACTTGTTCTTTTGATGGTTTGCCAGTCGTATGCGGAATCCTGAAACTCCTACTACTGTCAGGCCCATCTTTTCTACACATGTTTGAGTGATTACACAAATTTGTGCACCACCATCCACGTATCCCTGCCCAAGACTCTTCCTCTTGTGCCAAACATCCACTATGGGACAAATGTCTGAAGACTCATCAATGGCCAACACTCTCACTGACCCTCTGTTGGGTTCCTTCCCCAGCGGGCTGACTAGTTTCTTCCATTGGCACTTTAGCTTCGGTATCATTTCCACTAGTTGTCCAAAGGTCACGTCTGCCTTCCTACTGATCAGCTCCTGTTTCAAGTCATAGCTATCCTGCCCTTCCCCTAGTGGAAAATCTGAGACGTGAAATTTTCGACGAGCTCTCCTTTTCCTTTTAGCTTTCACATCTTCACCCTCATGACTCTTCCCTTTCTTCCTACTGGGACCTGCTTCATTTCTTCCTTCTTTATCCTCTGTGGTTCTCTTCCCAATAGGCATTACTAATGTATCTTCCAACATTGCTGCCTTCTCCAAGGTGACCACACTTAACACTTTTGTCTTTCCCTTGTCCTCCTTGGTCAGTCCACTAGGTCCTGCCTCACCCTTAATCTCAATGCCATAATCATTTGACCGGTTCGGCAACTGTGCAGGCAATGGATACATATCTCCACCCATTCTTGGTGGTTTATCACATTGTGGGCTGATGTGGCCAAGCTCTCCACAGTTATAGCATGTGGGCAACTGCCTCCAACCCCTGCCGTTGTTCTGTCCACCAAAACCATTCTTTGGTTGTCCTTCACCTCCTGGCTGATTTGTAAGTCTCACACGACCTCGATTATTTCCCACATTACCTAACATATTTAGGCTTAGATTCTTCATCAAATCAACCACTTGCCTCAAGTCCTACCTCAGCCCATCATCTTGTGCTGCAGTAGTGACCATTGCTGGCACAACTTGAGTAGCTACTGAAACCGCATCTGTCGGATGAACCTCCTCTGGAATCCATTTGCTTCATCTCTGACACCATAGGTAGTGAGCTCACTCCCAATTGAGTTAATCTATTCAACTTCCACTCTGTGTTCCTTGCCACCTCTAATGCATCCTCGTATGTTCTTGGCTTCTTCAATTCTACCCTCCAACACAGGTTTTCCTTGAGGCCCTTCTTCATCATATCTGGTGGGGGCACTTGTGGCTGCAAGGCTTGACACAAGCTCTCCCATAATATGGAAAACTTCTTGATGTAATCATCAATGGGCTCCGCTTCTCTTTGTCTCAATCCCTGTATTTCATGCCAAACTTTGTCTGGATCTTTCACCTTCACAAACTGTGCTGTTAAAGCCTGTCTGACATTATCCCATGTCAATGGCATAGGTGGATCAGCCCTCTGCAACTCTTCCTCATAACCCCTACACTAGCTCCGTGCATCACCCTTCAAACAGATTTGCAAAAGGCGTAACATTTGAGCGGGTATCTGAATATGGTTGCTTATGCACGCAACTTCCATGTTTTCTAAGAACTCTTCCACATTCTCATCATTTTTTCCATGAAACTCTGGATAAGGGAAAGCCATTGCTACCCAATCTATGATAAAAAACCCTCTTGACACAGATGCAAAAAAAAAACAAAACCCTCTACTGACTCAATTCTTAGAAAAAACTTCAAAACACTTCAAGTTTAGAAGAGGATGAACACATGCACATCAAACGAATTTGCATAGTTAATCATCGGAATTACCACAGGCAGAGGAGACTCCAATATCTCCCTCAGTCTTTCTGGCCCAAACATATATGCCATACGCTGTTGAAAGAAAATTTTCTTGTCCACATGAACATTTATCTGAAATCTTTGGGTAAAATGGAAAGGAGTAAATTGAGGTCCATTGTGATTATCCATTGAGAGTGGCCATACAACTCCCAAGAGGCACAACTGGCTAATTTTCCGATTCTACCAGAATTTTTTTGGCAACACATCAACTGTGAAACGGCACCAATCCCAAGAATTTCAGCCTGTAAACCATACTTCAATTGGCTGTCAAATCAAGCTAATATAGCACAGATTTAGAAGGCATCTGTCACACAACTGTCCTGGCACAGCAGTCATTCTCACTGAGATTAATCACATGCACATGTTTTCAGTCTTGTAAACTGAAGGTTCTTGGAATGTTCCTCAGTGGGGGCACCAAAAACTGTGAAGGGAGGCAGAGAAACACGGAACACCTCTATAGCAATGCCTTTCCACAACTCGGATTACACACCAACATCAAGAAAAAGGGGCACCAGTCAGTGAGCTGACACAACCATTAACACCTCATGCATGAAACTTTGTCTCTACCCTCATTCAATTTTCCAAGCAACTGGAGGAAGCCTACATACATCTGATCAAGACATGCAAGGGGAGATGGGCACATCAACATCTGCCACCCTTTACTCAATTGATTCATATGCATATAGGGTTGCACCCTCATCATGAAATAGGCTCACAGCCATAAGCAAAATGATAATCACAGAGAAATGGTGAGAGAACCACTTGACATAAACAAGGTTATATTCCATCAAGTATGAGCTTTCTGCAAAACTTCAGTTTCCCAAGAAAAGACAACATCAGTAAGGAACTTCAATTCTCCAAACCTGGCAAGCAGTGTGTGACTAGGAGGCACAATCACTTGAAGTTTATGGTCTTCACTCTGTCTGTTGAAAACTCACCTGTCTGTTGAAGAAACGTACCACCATACATACATATTCTCTCAAGCAAAACCAAAGGGCTATCCTTCTCATACACATGAGCTTTCCACAAAAACAGAGAGCTGGCTATCATATACATGGGTTTTCCAAAGCCACAGGATGGTGATCCTCATATATATATGAGTTATTTCACAAAAAGAGAACAAAAACTGGCCAGTCGTCACTTACATGCATGGGCTGTCATCATGACAGAAAGCTGCACTCTTTATGCGTGGCACCTTCTCCTCATTCACACAGGTTGTGCTGCAGCTTCTCCTCCCCTCCTACACACAAACATAGAGAGTGCTGCGCAGCTTCTCTTATATACATGACTGCGCTTCTCCTTGAGAGCACCTTCCCACAAAAGAAACGAGCACTTCCTCTCACACAAACTGGAGTGCCGTGGGCTGTCTGAGAGTACTTCTCTTCAAAAAAAAACGAGCTCATCTCCTTTCTCTCTCAAACACAGAGAGCAGCTTCTTACACACAGGAAAAAAAACGGGCTCTCACACACCTAGAAGGCCGCGCCTTCTCACACAAAGGTTACGCTTCTCCTCTTACACACATGGGCTACACAGGCTATCTGAGAGCACCAAAAAAATGAGCTCTCCCTATCACAAAACTTAAACTACAGCTCCCGTCTCTTTCATGCTTTCTCCCCCTCCTCTTATACACATGGGCTACGCTGCCCATTCAACCAAAAAAATATTATACTATTTGTAATACTCCAAGGTATGTCAGGTTGCCAAAGAGCTCACCCCCACCTCCACGCTGCGCTTCTTTGACAATCGAGGCCAGTTGAAGAGTCTTTTGAAGCAATCCAAGGCCACCTTCTATTTTTAGCAAGCCTTGTATTAAATCCCAGGGTGACTCTTGCATTCAAGGGAGACTTTGCACCATTTTAATAACATCTTGTGGACCACACATACCTTTGTTTCCCATGAAATGCCAAGGACCGGTACTGTAGCAGACCTCCTCTAACGGGTCCCTGTCCAGCCTTAAAAAATAGTGCTCTGCATGCTCACATTATTTGTCAACAAACTTGTCAACATAGGATAGTGCTAAAATCTACCTTGTGAAACTGACTCTCATTTCACACCCCTTTCATTTCCCATTTATCAAGGTAAACCAACAACTAACTGTACACATTGCATATTCTTGTTAGATCCGTTCACATGTGGCCTTACACCATTTTTAGCCCTTGGAGATGGACACCCTTTATTTGTAAATGCCATGCATGAGTGTGTACACATGCCAAGAAAAATATTACCAAAAAATACCTAACATCGTCTTCTTCAATCATATTGACTCGAGCTGCTCTGCTGTGCTGGTGTTGAATTCTTGGTACGCTCCGGACAATTCGGTGCTATGCGACCTTCTTTGTGGCATTTGAAACATTTGATAGTAGATGTCTTCGGTTTGCCACCATTGACTTTCTTATTGGTACTCATGTTGCCTTTAGCCTCGTCCTTGCCTTTGTCACATAACCTGATTTATACATCTTCTTTGAAGCATAAAAAGATTTAGTAAATGGTTTAGAAGAAGTACCCTCATGTGCTTTAATCTCTTTAGGAAAACCATTTTTACGTTCTGAATTAGTTGCCAAAGATATTGTAGAAGATAGTGAATGAGGTCGAAACATATTCACATCGGCCCTAATGGTAGATCTAAGACCCGATATGAATTTCCTTTTTGGTCCTTCTCGCTGACTCTATCCACAACCTGCACACCTGTAATAAAGTATTCCAGAACTTTTCTACATACTGTGACATAGTTTCCTTTTCTAATTGATGCAAAGTGTCCCATCGGTGCCTAACTTTGGACTTGAATTGTGAGGGTAAAAAGTGCTTTTTAACCAGCCGTTGAAATCTTTTCCAGGAATCTGGCTTGTCACGACCTTGCTTTATTACACTCCACCATAAAGCTGCACTGTCTACCAAATGATTGACTGCACATTTAATCTTATCACTCTCTGAAAATTTTTCTCTAGAAAAATAGTCGTCTAGTTGACTAAGCCAAGCTAAAATGACCCTAGCATCCTTCTTTCCATCATAATTTTGAAATGTGAAAGCTTTTCGACTAATCTTGGATTCTTTTTGTGACCTTTGTCCTTGCAATGTAGCATTTACAGCCCTTTGAATAGTGTCATCTTCGTCATCAAAAGATAGCAAAGAGTCACGCTTACGTCTATGACTCGTGAGGCTGTCTCTCCAATTCAATACGCTTCTCTCTTTCTTCTACAATTTGATGTTGTAAAGAAAGGAGTTGCTCTTGAATTGATGGCGAGATAGGCAAATCTGCCATAGTGCTTGTGCAAATGATGTAGATAAATAAAATTTTACTTTGTTTGATGTAAATGAATAAAGCAAAAATAAGTACTTATCTTGCTTTTCTCCCACAATTTGATCTTGGTTGAAGCTGAACAAAGACGCTGTTCAATGGCTGAATTGAATTCTCGTCGCCCCGCAAACAAATCCCAAACGATTCCGCGTGATTCAAGAGACTTGGGCTAGTCGAATTGTTGATGAAATAATTTTCTACACTTTGCAACCTGCTGAAACAGTCCTGTAAACCTTGCCCAATCTCTGCAATTTTTTCTGAATTTTTCAGAAGCGTTAAGCCTTTTAAATCCTGTAAATCACTTTTTTGCACCCAGAAATTTCAGATTTGGAAACCTTTTGTATTTCTCTTCAAATTTGAAAATAGGAGAAGTAAAGACTCCAAAAAGGTGATGTGACTTGCACAGGGTTTGGGAAAAGTAAGATTAGATTAAGCATTGATTAGCTTATGGAGATTAAAGCTTATGGGATTAAAGCTTTGGGATTTTTTTAATCACCTCCATGCACCGATTTGCGCCGGCAGGCTTCCGCCGTGCGCCTTCTCCATGAATTTCTTTTGGTGATTTTTTTGATGGCTTTTACACAGATATATGTGCTCCGTCCATTATGGATTTGCTAGTGCTTGAAGCTTTCTGATTTCTGAGAGAATACTATGAGGTTTTTGGCTATGGGGATTTCATCCATGCGGTCAAATTTTGATTTTACTGAGTATTTGAAAAACCCCCTTTTTGATAAAGAGGGATGGTTTTGTAGGGTGGTGAGTGGGTTTGAGAGTAGATCTAGTTTTGAATCTTTGTCCTTTGGGTAAAGACCTACAAAACACCCTTCTGTCCACTGGATAAATTCCTGCACTTTCTTGATTTTTGAGAAGTTGAAGCCCTTTCCTACCTTCTCCACAAATCTCCTAGCCCAAGCTTTGATACCACTGCAACTGGAATCTTATTCTAGGATAAATTGTGGAAGAGTAGAGAATTCACAAGAATTTATTCAACCATAAAAACCATTGCTTTGCAAGCTTCAACTAAATCAAATCAATTGAAATTTAAACACTTAACAAAATTAAAATACTTAGCTCAATAGACCATATTGGGTGCAATCTTCCCCCCTCTTGTGCGTGGCCTCTCCCCATACAAGAGTATTTCTTTATTAGCTTTTTTTTTCACCAAAATTAGGCCATAGCCCCCAAAATATACAAGATGTGCTTTTTAGAGAGCACGGCACTCTTCTTTTACAAAAATAGAGTGTCAAATATTGGGACTAGGGTAAAGCCATAGGCTTTAATAAATTCCACATAATAAATGTATCTTTCCTAAAGTTCAAAATGGAAAAATCATTTGCTAAGGTTGCAAGCTACTATGCTTGCCAAAAATGAAATGTGATGAACCAAGACATTTCTTCCAAAGTAAACTCTTCAATTCCCATAGTCTTCATCACCTGAAAATATATGCCCAATTAATTATTAAATTAATTCCACAAATATTAAACAGGCACAAATCATCACCAACTCATGACTACCAGGCGTAAGTACCCCAGGAATCACCCTGCCATACAAACCTAACTGAAATAATCATAGATGGTGGATTTGTCCATTTCGATAACCTGCATGCTGTTCTTGTAGCTTCGCGGGCTGTCAGGCCATGTGCAAGGGCCTTCATTCGCTCGTATGCCTTCTTGGCTAACTCCTGATGCTCGTTCGCTTGCGCCTGCTCCATATCTGCATGAACGTAAATGACTTTAGGATTTTAATGAACTGTAAAGATCAACATAAGATAAATCGACTATTACTCTCAAAATCTTGAAGTCAAACACCACGAGAGGAGATATGTATTGCAAAGACTCGATGAGAAATATCCACTTGACTCCAAAAACACTTCAAACAATGCTCGCACATCAAATTTTGAAGAGAAAACATAAACTTAAACACCACAAGAGGAGAGAGATATTGCAAAGACTCAATGAAGAGAGAAACAAAATTTTGAAACATTGGACACATCAAATTTTGAAGAGAGAAACAAAATGCCATTCCTGAAACTTAATCTCTTGATACTGTATCATTACAAAGTTGGGGTGAATGCCACCGATAGCTCTACAAGAGGACGTTGTGCCCTCGTAGGGTCAGTATTTAGTGATCTAAAAAATTCAACTACTTGCAAAATTGATTTTCGCTCATCGCGATTAGGCAGAAACATCCAATTTTTGACTCTATGAATAATAGTATCCATGGTAACTTTGTCATGGGAACTATTATCCATCCACAACTCTTGCACTTTCTGCCAAAAGTCATATAAAGTTTGTAATAAATATCCCAAGGCAAAAACATCAGATGCAGGAGTGTATGCATCTGCCAAAAATGGATCATAAAGCTCTGGGGCTATCCACGGCCGTTTATTTCTCTCTCTGTCTGCATAGGAGACTGCCTGTGCCACCTTCTCAGGGTTCTTGTCTACTTCAAATACAAAATTGAGAGACACCCGTTTTTTGGGCGCTCTCAGCAGCAACCCCCAATCGATAATACCTATGCGTGGCTTTAGCTCTTTTGTATAATCCAACACTACATTGAATGGATGTAGGTCGGTATGTACAATACCTGCCATATGTGCTGCCGCTAGGCCTTCCACCAGGGCATGCATAATATGTGGCATGCTTATTACTATTTGTTTTATTTTTGAAAGTTCTAGATGGCTTAAAGGGATATTATCAGGCGGGGGTTGTCTCCATCCTCGATCCAAACGAAAAATTGCTCTGGTGAACTCACTGAATCTGAAGGGAACCTTCAGAAGAGTATCACCAAGAGCGCCGCCATTATAGTACGGGAAAATTGTGATCCAAGGAGCCTCTTTTGTAAAGGCAATGCATGGATGTAGCACTTGCATACCCTGCTCTGCCTGGAAGCTCTCGAACTTCGCGCTGCCTTCTCCTTTGTAGTGCTTTCCGCAAAAAGTGATGTGCTCCGGTAAAAATGATATACCTTTAATTGTATACTCTTTTACTGTTCCAAAAACACCGGAGCCTATTGTTCGCCCTTCGAACAGAGCCTCGTGCGGGATGCCAATAAGATGTGTGCACATAGAATTGTAGATGGTACGATTAATGACACCTGTACCACTTGCATCTGCTTGACTGGACGTTGCAGCGACGTCCTGGACAATGCGCACTCTTTTGGGGAGGGACTCTGCATCCAACACCTTCATGCGCTTGCTCTTGGCTCTTTGCTCGCTCCATACAACGTCCCATAACTGTAGACGTTGCATATTGGCTTCAGGCGGGGCAGCATCTCTAAGATCACTGCATGCTACACGCATGCTCCCCAAAATGGTTCGTGTTATGTGTTGATGGTTGAAATCTGCTATCTTCTGTCTATCAAGCAACTCAGCGTTGCCTCCGCTTCGAAGCCGACGCTGTGCATTTTCCCATATTTGGTCTATTAGATCTCGCATGAGTATCTCAGACTCATTGATCTTTTTGACGACATCATCAGTACATTGTGACACTGTGATGACCGCTTCAATGCGAATTGCTCGCAGAACCATTTTACGCTCTTCGGGGGAAAGCATGTTGATCGTCTTCGTAAATCTAACAAATATCACTAAACACAAAAAAACAGAATATCAAACATTACTGAACTAAACATCAAGCAAACGTGAGAGAACAACAACAAGTATATCAATATCGTCAATGTTCATACAAAAATGGAATATCAAATAATTTTAATGAACTCAACATCATCCAATACATCATCAAACGTGAGAGAACAGCAACAAGTGTATCATTACTTATCAATGATCAAACAAAAACAGAATATATCAAACAATATTACTGAACTCAACATCATGCAATACATTATCGAATGTGAGACAACCGCAACAAGCGCATTATTACTTACAAAGTGTATACATTATCGAATGAGAGAGAGAGAGAGGGGGAGGAAGAGAGAGGTGTGACAGATAGAGAGAGGAAAAATTAAATGACATTTTTTATAGTTTTGTGAGTTCCTAAAGAGAGAAAAATAATGTTTTGTAATCCTAAAGCACTCCTCATCTACATACCTATCGTGATAGAGAGAGAGATGTGAAGTGTATCATGAGAGAGAGAGAGAGTTGTGAAGTGTATCATTGCGAGAGAGAGAGAGAGAATTGTGAAGTGTATCATGAGAGAGAGAGAGAGAGAGGAGAGGAAGAGAGAGTTGTGACAGATAGAGAGAAGAAACATTAGATGACATTTTTAATGTTTTTGTGAGTTCCTAAAGAGAAAAATAATGTATTGTTTTAATTTTTAAGTAAATAGAGGGAGAAAAAAGAAATTATTAAGAATTATGTATATTTTAAGAGAAATAAAAAAAAATCATTATCTACACATCTATCGTGTTGTGAAGTGAATCATGAGAGAGATAGAGAAAGAGTTGTGAAGTGTATCATGAGAGAGAGAGGGGGGTAAGAAGAGAGAGATTCATATTTTTCGAGTTACGAATCACGATATTATAAAATAAAACGTTTAGACAATATGATGTAAACTTTGATCCATGAAATACTCATGCCGCGTTAGCAACCAAGTATCGCATGGATCAAACACAATAAAAACAATACAAGTCAAATCAAACAAATTTACGACATTTATTCGACCGCATTAACGATCATATGCCGAAAAACGCAAGCAAATTTACGACACTTTTTCGACCGCGTTAACGATCAAATGCCGCAATATGCAAAAAACATTTTATGCACTAGCGGACGACACCAACTTGCCGCGTTAACGACAAAATGCCGCCCGATTCTATGGGAATACCAATAGGATACGAACATACACTGGCCGCGTTACCGACCATATGTCCGCATTTGACAAAGGGAAGGGAAGGGAAGGTGACATCGCCATAACGATACTATGCTTGCCGCGTTACCGACTAGTACCGCTACGGCGTGCCATACTTACCATAGGACACAGACTAGCCGCGTTACCGACTAAGTGCCCCAGGGTAAGCACCATTCCGAAGAATGGCCTTACACACACACCAGTCGTGTGGCGGGCCACCCAAATCCTGCCGCGCATTGCGACAATGGGCGGCTGCCCGCACGAACTCACCCACACACACATCCCTCGTGTGGCGGACCACCCACATCCTGCCGCGCATTGCGACAGTGGGCGGCTGCCCGCACGAACACACCCACATACACACACACACACACAAGTTTTCATTACCTGTGTATGCTGTCAGCAATGAAATCCTAAAGGGCCCCCCGGCCCCATATATATAGAAAATTGTACCCTGCCGGGCTGTATGACGACCCCGCAGGGACCCGCCGGGCTTTGCTTTATCCCGGTGGGCCCGCCGGGTATAGCAAAAGCCCGGCGAGATTTTTCCCGGTTACCAGGTCGCTTGCCACCGGCTTTTTTGAGAACATGTTAACATGTGAACATGTTAATAACAAAAAAAATTTTGTGATCACGTGAATATAAAATCAGAGATCCAAACCCTAGAATCTTAAAGTGTTAAAGGCCCCCAGTCTATCTAATTACATGTTATTAACAAAAAAAATTTTGTGATCACGTGAATATAAAATCAGAGATCCAAACCCTAGAATCTTAAAGTGTTAAAGGCCCCCAGTCTATCTAATTTGAGGTAATCTTACAAGTAGGCACCCCTTTCCAACATCCCCTCTTGGTGCTAACTTGTCCACTTAAGAAAAATGTTAAAATTTGCTAATTTTAGTTATAAATATCGACAAATGGGTTAGTTTTTGTTCACAAAACTGGTTTGAGCTATAAAAGAGAGAGCAAAAACAATCAAGCCAAAATTATGTTGAGCACGTCTTTCAAAAATTGAACCTCGAAAATTGATTCATTAGGCACTATCCATGTGCATGTGAGGGATTTATTGATGCAGCTGGTGGCCATGTTTATTACATTTTTTGACTTGGCCCCATTCCCTCAGCTGGAGTTTACTAAGCGTGCTTGAGTTCAATGCTGCCAATATCAAATACCTGCATTCTTCTAGTGATGTGTGTCCGTGTTCCGCGCCTCAATTTCACATCTCTCACATCATAAATTCAATGTGGGGTATAGACATGAGGTACAGGGACTTTATGACAAGTTTCCAAATGTTCTTAAATGAAAGAATAGAACTTTTACATCTTGAAATTTAGTTTTTATTTATTTTATACACATTTTCTAGAGAGAGAAATTAGAAATTCGTGAATTTCTTACAAGGCCCTACAAATGACCTCCAAAATGTCTCAATGAGGAAATTCGTGAATTTCTTACAAGGCTCTACAAATGACCTCCAAAATGTCTCAATGAGGATGCCTATAACATATGATTCAACAACCAAAAATGAAGATAAAATTTTCTATGTTTTTAGCACATTGAGGTGTAGTGGGTGGAGATTATGTCGTAATCCATAACACAAAAAATAAGAAGGATTATGGGGTGGCCAAAACTTTGCTTTTGACGATGCAACTAAATTTGATAAGAATCAACGATTTATAGTACCCCAACAGAGAAGGATAGGATCTTATAACATATGGTTTAACAACCATTTAAGGAATAGAAAATTAAATTTTTAGGACCCATTACAAGCTCACTATATCACTATAGCAAAGTGGGTTGATATTATATTGTTAGGGTACTTACTTAAGCTTGTTCTACTATTAGGACTTACCAAATCACCAAGCTTATAGTGGGAGGTTGAACTTCATGTGATGAAAGTTTCTTATTGTCATGTGCTTATTGTCACACCCAAGCTGGCTCTAAGTGTTGTAGGTAGTGTATTCAATAAAGAATGTACTTATAATGCCTAGACTTGCAAGGAAAGAGTAGATAATAGAAACAAGAGATCAAAAAATCTAGATAAGGGCATTACCTTTTCAGGCTATAAGTAATAAGTACATACACACACACACACACTCTCTCAAATGAAGTGAGAGATAGAGTGGAGAGAACACTTAATTATATTGCACAAATGGGAAGTCCCTTATAAACATGAAGAAAATTGACATATATACTTGATTTCTCACTTGGCTACTGGAGAGTAAGGGACGACCCGATGACACCTATCTAATTAGTTTTAGTTATTTTACATGGATTATGACTTATTTATCATGAGAGAGATGGGATTGGTGGCAAAGTGCTCCATGTTAAACCAATGTGGTTCACATACCCCCCTTCCTACTTGTGATCACCTCCTTCAAAGTGGCTCACATACCCCCTTCCTACTTGTGATCACATCCTTAGGGTTGGGAAAATTAGAGTAATGTTCCATGGGGAGGTAAAGTTGATGCACTACAACAAAATGACAGTATAGGAATGTTTTTAGTAGCGTTATTATAACTATAAGCCTTGGCAAATGTCACAGTCATTTTGCTTCTACATTCACTATACGGGAGCACTACTGAGAAGCCTTATTAGTAGTGAAATAATGTTGCGGGATAGCATTATTAGTAGTGAAATAATGTTGCGGGATAGCATTATTTTACTATTATAAATGTTGCTCAACAGTGAAAATAAACTTGCAAAAAAAAGCTAGGGAGACTGGGGAGTTCTGATAGAACTCCCCAATCTGCCCGAACTTTAAAAATAAGATTTGTAGAGTAACACAATTTCACCGTTTTCACCGTTTGTAGAGTAACACAATTTGTAGAAACATGAACCTAAAACACAATAAAGCTAACACAAGTGAAAATCAATTTTGAAAAAACAAAGAGGTTACGGTTTTAGGAATGTACTTGCCATTCTTGCAAAGCATGTCCTACAAAAATAACATTCCATCCCTCATCTTGCACCCTTTCAAAGAGAGCTTCTAAACTCTATTGTAATGTAAAATCATATTCACCTTGCATAGGGAGATGGTCCACTACTTCAAGTTATAGACATACAAACAAACGAACATTAACTTTATGTTGCTATTTAAGGTAACCTTTTTTTCTTAAAAGATAAGATACAATTAGAGACACAAAGATTGTTTGGATATCTACTCCTCCTTCAGGCGTAACATTGCAGTGTAAGTTATTTGCCATCTATCCATGCATAAACATAAATACATAAAACTCTTACGCATGCATACATGTAGATTAGATTGGGGATGGTCACCAAGGGATATTGGTGGAGGGAGCTTTTCTTAGCTACCCTCTCTCTACTTGAATAATCTCTCTCTAACTATTGCCTACCACCATCTCCACCCACCATCGCCCAGCCCAGCCCACACCCCTATCTCTCCTTCTCCCACCCTCTTCCCTCCCCCTCTCTCCCTTCCCTCCCTTTCACTCTCCCACCCTCCCTCTCTCAATCTCTCTATCCTTGTCTCTCTTTGCTAACACACACTCTCTCTCTTCTATTACCACCGTCCGTTTCTCTCCCTCCCCTTCACTCTCCCACCCTCCCTCTCTATCCTTCTCTTATCTCCTATCCTCCTTCCCTCTCTCGCTCTCTATATCCTCCTCTCCCTCTCTATCCTTCTCTTACCTCTTATGCCCCTCTCTCTCTCTCTCTCTCTCTCTCTCTCTCTCTCTCTATCCATCTCTTTTGTCACTCTCTCTAGCCTTCTCTTTACTCTCTCTCTCTCTCTCTCTCTCTCTCTCTCTCTCTTTGCTAACTCTCTGTATCCTCTTCTCTTTTGTAGCTCTCTCTCTCCCTCTCTATTCTTCTCTTACTTCTTATCCTCCTTTCCTCTCTCTCTCTATATATCCTCCTCTCTCTCTCTCTATCCAATACCTTTCTCACCCTCTCTATCCTTCTTTTGGCTCTCGCTCTCTCTCTCTCTCTCTCTCTATATATATATATATATATATATATATATATATCCCTCTCTCTCTATATATATATATTTCCTTCTCATTTCTCAACACAGCATATATATATATATATATATATATATATATATATATATATATCCCTCTCTCTCTATATATATATATTTCCTTCTCATTTCTCAACACAGCATACTTAACTCATGTTTTGCATACAGATCCTAGAGTCTACAAATGCTTCACTACCTTATTCATCCACATAATATAGAAAATGTCGATTCTTTATTGGTTTGTATAACATGTTATACATAAACATCGTTTGCACAGGGGAATGATGTCTTATTGACCCCAACATGCATTGCTCTCACCCTCTTTCTCTCTTTTTTAATATGAAAAATAAGATCATGACACAATCATAAACAATTGCTAAACCTAGTCACTTGAATATTCACAAATAAAAATGTTTACCGCACTATAATGAAATCTTCATCAAGACACCCTTCACTACATCCTCTTTGGGATCAATACGAATAATGTTCATTTATCAGAATGACATACACAAAAAACATAAGCATGCCATACATGCAACATATGCACAACAACACATAAGATCTTAAAATGAAGGGAAAATCATCTCATCACTCACATGTGCAGAGAGTCCATGGTGGTACAATGTCATCAGGCTATCTATAAACAAAACCTCCTATGGGAAACCTCACTATAATACAATCACACGATGTGCTTGTATTGACACCTTTAATAGTAAAGTCTCCCACGTTGGCCTTCTGCAACATATAAAAAACATGTTCTAGCTCCAGCGGACACTACTGATTCAGAAGTGCACGGCCTATCTTTAAAGGATCCCCAACACATGCCATCATCTTTGTAGAATGATATCCTTCCACACCATGTTGAGTAGAGATATACATCAGTTGTCATTATAGGATATAAAAGACACACCTTTACAATCTTTTCACATGTGATCACAATTGATTATTACACCTATAATGCTGAGGCTTTTATAATTATATAGAAACTAGCACTTTGATATTCCCTTAGAGCGCTAAGGACTACTACTGTCGTGGTACAATGAGACCCTCCTACAAAGCGTACATTTTGTACGTGCATGCACACTTACATTATCATTACCAAACAATGAGTAAAATCATACCTGGCAATTCATTTGGATTGGAGTTAGGTCACCCAGGCTAGGTGGATTAATTGGTCATAATGGTGCATTTGGTACTTCACCTCTTGCCAAGCTTATTTGAATCCATAACTTAATCTATGCTAGTATCGAAACAATGTAACAATAATACCAATGAACCACAAGTAAAAGAGTGCCCTGCCTATGTTGCTGCATGACCAACTTCTTCAACTTTTGGGGTTTCCTCAATCTTGCGAGTGCTATTATCAGAATCGCTTTCGTCATATTCTGATGGAGAGGTATCAAAGTCATCCTATTCCTATAGTGCCTTTCCTTTTCTCTCTCCCTTCGTTGCATCCTTTTTTGGCACTTTTTTCCCTTCATTATCATCATTATCATCATCCTCTTCATCTTCATCATCCCTTTCATCTTTCATAAGACCTGTGCCCTTGCCTTGAACATGTGATTTGTCATGTAGACTTCTAGACTTCATAATAGAATTCACAATTCGAAAAGATCTAAGAAATAATATTTAAAATAAAGTGAAATATCTAATTGTATAGTTCATACCATGGTTGATTTCTTTACTTTACAAGCCCGAATATACATCTCCTTCTCACTCTTGGGAAATTTTCCACTTGGAAGTCAAGGAACAATGGGCATCTCTTTTATATCCCTACATCCCGAAGGTCTCAAAGTTGCTGTTGTCTATATATAGTGCTCTCATGTTTTGGATTGCGGCATACTTTTGAGATTGCAGGCACATCTGTAATAGATCTCTCCGCATGGTACTTACAAATCCATCTACATATTATTATATCAGTTCAATTTACAAATATAAGAGTACAACTAAGTAGTAAGTACGCTTTGTAGAATGTTACACACCTAAGCACAGCACACTTGGTAGCCTTGATGACTACACCTTGTTTCTTTAGGGATCCCACCATTTCCTTGAAAAGCTTCCCAAAATACAATCTCTTAAGATCGGCGAGGTCCTCTAAGAATGTATCTAGAAAATTTACGTTGTACTTTTGTGTTATTTTTGCAAGGACGGTTATATCCTATGCTCCAATCTCGTGCCATATGACTTCTCTTCTTCGAGGCCAATCCCTGAATAAACTTGCATTTGTTGCGTTGCCATTGAAATTGTTATTCAAACAAAATAGAGTACTTTATAAATATCACAAAGATAAGGAAAGTAATTATTACATACTTTTAGGGATTTGTGAATCATTTGGCCTCTACAAATCGCCATAATCC
This sequence comes from Cibotium barometz, assembly GCF_041138505.1. Classification (NCBI taxonomy): domain Eukaryota; kingdom Viridiplantae; phylum Streptophyta; class Polypodiopsida; order Cyatheales; family Cibotiaceae; genus Cibotium; species Cibotium barometz. The sequence goes on from NC_141075.1 coordinate 12,613,436, forward strand.
AAATATCCAAAATTTGTGTTTTGTGGTCATTTGGCAACAATGAGCTAGTTGCCAAGCTACATAGCCTATCCTTTGTCAAACAATCCAGTTTCTTGTCGTACAACAATTAACTTGCACTAGTTGTCTGCAACACAACACCAAAATTAAACCGCAATATTAAAACCATAAAATGTTGTTGCCTACGAAATAGACAAAGGAAAGAGTGTAGGATTGCTTACTCAAAGAAACCTTCCCCTTGTGCAGGGTTTGCAATCACCGTCAGCCGCCTTGTAGCATGCCTCCACTTTCTTTCATCTTTATAAAATGTCGTTCTCCATTTCTCTTCAAACTCATGGTGCAGGCAAACTATCTACTAGGGGGTCAATATCTTGGGTGGCTACGAGGTGCTCATCCTATTATTCACAAATTACAACATTAGTGGATAATATGAAAATGTTAATCATATATTGCAAGTGTTTAAATATTGAAGGTTTAACTGGAATACTATTTGGAAAAGTTCCGAAAGCTTGCAGTCATACTAGGATGGGTGGCCCTTTCTTTTTCTATATTGAGGCATGCTTGTCCATCCATGCCTTATTCATCTCTCTAGTGTGCTTCATAATTATTTCTTTGTTTGCTACCCTAAGCGCCCTAATGAGATACACTTTATCCACAAGGGAAGAAGAAACATACATTAGGTGAAATATAGACTCTCATTTTGCTCAAGGATTTCCACACCTCCTCTCTCTAGAGAAATGGTCTCATGGTGAAATTTTCGCAAATCAACTCAAAAGTGAGCAGAGTTTGGACATTTGGGATCTACTCTTTGATACCTTTCCAATGATATATAGCATGATAAGCAATTTTGAATATTCAAGAAGTCCCGAAATTAATCTCCTCCATCCATGCCACAACTCGATGATTGCCGTCCACCAACACATACAACATCTTGTTGCTCATTAATTCCCACTCCGTGCCTTTGATCATATTCTCGAACTCCTCGTTTTTCAATCGCCAAATATCATCCCATGCAATAACATCATCTTGAGTCGCTTCTCTAATAGGATTATGAGATGAGGAGATGGAGAAAATGAACCAGCATCTATCGGCAACATAGCCATTCGTGTAAAATTCCCTTCTTAGCTTCTTGTACCTAAACTACACTCTTCCTATAGAGGGGTTAGGCACAAGTCTGCACACACAAGGGAATAGGTGGCAAAGGAGTGGATTTCACCACCACCTGCAATGCACACACACACACACACACGTTATGATACCTTATGTAAGATTTGATAAAAAGTGGTTAATAATTACCATTAGGGGAAGGTTGAGGTCTATAGGGGCCCTTTAAGATGCCATGTGATTAAAAGGTTATTAAGGAAAAGGGCCAATCATGTGATGCCATGTATACAAAAATATTGGGTGATTAAAGGTGGTCAAAAGAATCTCTAAAAGATGCCTTTTTGTACTTTTCATTCCTAAAAAGTGGGGGGGAAGAATCTCTAAAAGATGCCTTTTTGTACTTTTCATTCCTAAAAAGTGGGGGGGGGGGAAGTTTTTGAAATTTCGGACATCCATAACTTCTACATATGAGCTCAAAATTTGTCGGAGATTAGAGATCCAGAATCTACTGGCCGAGCTCTTTCCATAGATATGTCACATGATATGGTTTTTCCCACTCAATTTTAAATTCAATTTTGGCGGGAAACTTTGAAATTGAAACTTCTAGCCATTTGAAGAATAAGAAGGTATCTAAAGTCAAAGAAACTTAACATTTTAACAAAAAGTCATTAAAATCATAATATGGAAGCTTAAAGGGTCCCTATAGACTTCAACCTTCCCCTAATGATTCACTATGTTAAGATTGTCTTGTAGGAGTTCTAATCGCAAGCGAGTTGCATGAGTCACCATAAAGCCCTTTTCATTCTTGCCTTCTTTTTCGATTCCCTTGTCCACCTCTCCTACTTCCTTAGTTTCTTTAATGGTTTTTTAAGAAGCACCTTTCTTCGAAGACTTAGCAACTCAACTTGGATTCATTTGAGGAGGACTCCAATCATCATCTTCCTCTTGCACTTTATTCCTCTTCTTGGTACTTATCACTTTTTTGGCTGCTTGCTTGTCTGGAAGGTGTGCTCTTTTCACACTTTCACGCTTTGGATGTGGGGTTTCCTTTGATGTGTCAACAATCTAAACACATCGACATATACAAGACATATTTCTCTCAAAAAACCACTGAAAAAGAGAATAATTGGAAAGGTGGAGAGAGATAAAATAAGACTTACACAATCTCTTGTTGTGCTGGCCCCGCAATGATGTATCCTTTGGTTCGATTTAACTTGTCTATATCACAATCTTTGAGGGGAAAATGAAGAGGAACTTCACCCACTTCAACATCTTCTATCGACACGCTAACATGACCAAGCGGAAAACCAATTCCATGGACAATACCACGATGGGGTCTACATGCAAAACGATCCCACTAGCTACCTTAGCATCATTGAACATCAAGTACACTTGTGTCCCTCTTTGGAATCGCAGAGATGCCATGAGGTTGAACAAGTAGCATAAGAAGAAGAAGGAGATTGAACAAGGAAGAAAGAGTCCGAAAAGATATAAGAAAGCAAAATATAAAAAATAGGGCAAAAAAGTAATATATATAAATAGAGAGAAAAAAGATTAAATTAAAAATTTTAGGGCATTGAAAGAAGAGAAAGAAGGAAGAAACCATGAAAAAAAGAGAAGAGAGGAAAAGGAATATATATATATATAGAGAGAGAGAGAGAGAGAGAGAAAGAGAGTGAAGGGTTGGTGAGAGAGAGAAAGAGAGTGAAGGGTTGGTGAGAGAGAGAGAGAGAGAGAGAGAGAGAGAGAGAGAGAGGGCTATCCGTTTAGGGTCTAGGGAGGGAGCGAGTCTGTAAAAGAGAGAAGGAGAGGGGGCTATCATTTTATGGGGAAGAGGGGATCATTTTTCTTTTAGGGAGGGGAGGGGACATTTTTCTCTTACTACGAGGGAGGGGGGGAGCCGCATTTTGCTTTAGGGGGGTGGGGGGGGAGACTGGCTGTTGCGTTTTGCTTTGGGGGGGGAGTGGTTGCCACTTTCATGGGGGAGAGTGGATGCCATGTTTTGCTTTAGGGGGGGGAGAGTGGTTTCCATGTAGGAGGGGGGAGTGTGGCTTTAGGGAGGGTCAATCATTTAATATGGGGAAGGAAGGTGCATGCGCCCTCCACTAAGAGCGACGATCGTCCTTAGTGGGGGGTGGGAAACCCCCCACTAAGGGTGACCATCGCCCTTGGTGGGGGGTGGGCCAACTAAGGGCAATGGTCGCCCTTAGCTTGGGGGGGGGTTCACCAACTAAGGGCAACCGTCCCCCCTCCCCTCTCCCCACCTACTAAGGGTGACCATCGCCCTTAGTAGGTGGGGGGAGGGGAGGGGGGACGGTCGCCCTTAGTTGGCGACCCCCCCACCCACTTAAGGGTGATGGTCACCCTTTGTGGGTGGAGGGGTCGCTAACTAAGGGTGATCCTCCCCCCTTATCAACTAAGGGCGACTGGACATTAGTGAGGGGGGTCACCAACTAAGCACGACCCCCACCGAACCCACTAAGGTCGACCGTCGCCCTTATTAGTGGGTGGGGGCTCCCCTTGCTGGGTGGGTCCCCCCACCCACTAAGGGTGATGGTCACCCTTAGTTAGTGGGGGGGGAGGGGAGTCACCCTTAGTTAGTTAGTGGGGGGGAGGGGAGTCACCAACTAAGGGTGCCCATTCCCCCTCCCCTCCCCCCACCTACTAAGGGCGACCATCGTCCTTAGTAGGTGGGGGGGTTGCCAACTAAGGGCAACGGTCACCCTTAGTTGCCACCCCTTGTTAAAACCCTAAGATCTCTCTAGATAATTGTTATGCATAAATATGCACAAATCAGGCATAAACTCAACCACCCAACCACCCCTGAGTCCAAGGGATGCACACACGAATTATAAATGAAATACATCAGACCTCTACCTTGATGTCCCATACCATCAACAAGAGGTATAACTCCAATCCAATAGCATGTAGCTATAGTGTGAAATGGTAGATGAGTAGATATGGACCTCTACACAAGAGACCATAGCATAAGCCTCCAAGCCCCCAAGCCTCCTTTGAGTGTGCCCCATGCCCCTATTATATAGGAGGGCCCTCAAGTGACTCTTGACTCTCCATTTCCCATGTGTGACCCTTGGATACCTGACCCTAACCTGAACCCTTAAGGTTAGTCCTAACCCATGCTCCACTAGAGCTTGTTCCCATGCTCCCATGCTCACAAGCCTAATGTGGGTTAGCCTCCTAGTATATGCACACATAATGTACATATAATAACATACTTCCCCTCTCTCAAAACATTGCACTCTTGCAATGAAAAAAAGAAGAATTGCACTGAACAATATCAACCGACTTCCAAGTCGAATCCTCTATTTTCCTATCTTTCCACCTAATTTTAACCTCAGGGATTAGTCAACTACAAAGTTTCCTTTCCCTGAATTCAAGTACCTTATCAGGTTCATGTGGAACATAGGATAATTCTTCGACTTCAACGAGTTCTTGAGGAGTAACTGTGTTATCCTCACCTCCCAATTTCCCTTTCAATCTATCGATATAAAGGTGTCCGTTTTGGATGCTGTAAAATCCTATATTAGGGTAAAATCGCACGCAGATTCTAAATTTGGGCTCAAAACTCATGTCACATGGATTTGCATTCTCTTATGCTAGGAAGTTGTGCCTAAACTACCCACTCTTTCCAAGCACATCTTTACTTTGGGTTGAAATCAGTTGCTTAAGTAAGAACTATATAATACAAGAATGTACTCTTGACTTGAAATAACAATAGATGGAATCATAAAAAAGGGATGGTAGGAAGGTTATAGCTTAAATTGGGATCACACAAGATATATAAAGATTATGCAATCATTATATGAGCGTTAGTTGTGGAATAATCATTATATAGGAGTTAGTAATTAAATGAGAGTTAGTTCTGTAGGCATTTATTAAATAATATAATTCTTAAAAATGAATTTTAGATTTTGTGTATTAATGATATTATTTATAATGATTATTTACAAAAATGAGTATAATCTTTAAAACTTTTTCTAATATTTATAGAATTAGTATTTAGATTTTGAATTCATTGTCATTAGTTTGTCGTGTGTTTATAAGCTGGTTCTCTAAGAGCTTGTGTGTTTGTGAGCTGGTTTTCTGAGAGCTTTTATTGCCATGGAAGAACACTTCTTTTCACATTTTGTGGAAGGTTTGGAGAGTGATCCTATTGTTAGAACTGCACAGGGTTGTTTTTATATTACTAAAGCTGATGATTTGAATGGAATATTATGTCCTCACTTTGGATTGAAAGTATTTGCAATCAAACCACAAGATGATGGTGAATCATCTCATACCTATCAAGTCAGCTAGACTCATCACTAGAGAGGAACCATGTTATATCTGTGATAAAGATATAAGAACAGAATACCTTGTTATTCCAATAATAGGAGAGTCAAGCAACACTACATCAAGCACCCCAAAAGAAGTCATTATTGACCTTACAATAGGAGATTCTCCCATAGGTACACCACTTCATAAGAGTGTGGTCAAATACTTGTTGTTTGAGGAATCTATGTTGGTGTTCTTCATAGATTGTTACTAGCAAGCACACATATTGCAAAAGTAGAAGAGATTCCTCAAATCTATAATGGTAATGTGGATTTTGAGTTTCCAAATGTACGTGATCCTTTAGCCTCTCCAATACAAGGAATGGAGCAAGCACATTGATGAAAAACAGGTAAAGGGAGAGGAGACACACACACAGGAGAAAACCCTAATGTATTATCAAACCCTAACCATAGAGAGAAGCCATCTCCCTTCTCACACAATGCATAAAGCCATAATCCATAATCTACAACACACTACATGTGTTGTGTCCACACACTGCTAACCCTTGCTAATGTCCACACACGATGACTAGCTGGACGCAGTCATTTATGTCTCACACATGTTACTACTACCTAACATGCCAGCACATAGTGCAACTGGCACAAGCTAACATCAACCTTGAATCTCAACATCCCCTCTCAAGCTCATGAGATGTACTTCCATAGATGAAGATGTAGATGAGCTTGGGCTATCAAAGCTCTCAACACTCCCCCTCAAGCTCATCCCATGTACTCCCAACATAGTACGGAAGTACTCAAACTTCTCCCTGCTAAGTGGTTTTGTAAAGATGTCGGCCACCTGCTCTTTAGTCTTCACGTACTGCAAATCCACTGTACCATCCAACACTTTCTCTCTGACAAAATGATAGTGGACCTCTATGCGTTTGGTCCGCGCATGAAAAACTAGATTCTTGGCCAACTATATGTTGTTCATGTTGTCACAATGAATGACAACCTTGCCATCAATAGGCTCACCCAAATCAGCCAAAGACTCTTTAACCATACTCCTTCACATGTAGCAATGGCTGCACCCCTGTATTCAGCCTCTGTACTAGATAAAGCAATAGTAGGTTGCTTCTTGCTACTCCATCTCACCACTTCACTTCCAAATGTAAAGTCATATTAACCACTAGTAGACCTCCTGTCATACAAGCTACTTGCCCAATCTGCGTCTGTGTCGCCATGTACACCCAAGCCTTACCATGCTCATAAAGAAGACCATAATGTGCAGTGGTCTTTACATATCGCATAATGCATCTCACTGCATCTAGATGAAATTTTCTGGAGCTCTGCACAAATTGGCTTACTAGCCCATAGCATAACTGAGATCCGATCGTGTGATAGTCATGTAAATAAGACTGCCAACCATCTTCCTACACATAGATGGATCATCTAACTCTTCACCAAAATTAGCCCGCAGCTTCACATTCTGCTCCAAAGGTGTACTCATTGGCTTACAACCTGTCTCCCATATTTTGCCAACATATCCAATGCATATTGGCATTGTACTAACCATGTACCTGCATGGTCTTTGACCACTTAAATCCCAAGAAAATATCTCAATTCACCCAAGTCTTTCATATCAAACTGCCCACTCAATGCCTTCTTGACATTGCATAACATCTGTAGCATGATCTCCTGTGACAATCAAGTCATCGACATAGATGACAAGTAAGACAATTTCATGATTTACTGAGTGAAGAATCTGTTGAAGAAACCTGAAATCCAAGGGAGATAAGATATCAGCTTATCTTATCACTCCAAACACGAGGTGCTTCAAACCATATCATGCTTTCTTTAATCTGCATAGATGAGTGGGGTACCTCGGGTGTACATATCCTTCTGGTTGCGCCATATAAACTTCCTCTTGTAAATCACCATTTAGAAATGCATTTTTCACATCCATTTGATGCATTTCCCAACCATTTCCTACAGCCATAGCAATGACTGCTCTCACTGTTCCCATCTTTGCAACTGGACTAAATGTTTCATCATACTCCAAGCCTTGGGTTTGTGCATAACCCTTAGCTACCAACCGCGCTTTATGGCGCTCATCAATGGAACCATCTGATTTACATTTCACCTCATAAACCCATTTGCAACCAATGACATTTTTGCCTCGTGGTAAGGCAACCAAATCCCAAGTTTCATTTTGAACTAATGCGTCCATCTCAACATCCATTGCCTTCTCCCATACATGCTTCTCAATAGCTTCTGTATAGCATGTAGGTTCCACATGCTTCACCATAGAGGTCATATATGCGTAATGCATAGCACAGTCACGATATGTCAACCTGTCAACTGGATACCTGACCCTTTGGGATCTCCACAATGCATGCGGATCACTCTGAACACCTGTCACTCTAGCATGTGGAGGCACTTATCTATCCTGCCTTGCACCTGGTGTGCGTAAAATTGGTATGCCAAGTTCCTCATCCAAACTTTCTGAACTTGACGACTCATAACTTGTAATGCCAATTCCTTCAACCTTCTTTTTCCCTTTATCCATAGCACTACTCCCAGTGCTCACACTCTCATGTCTCAAGCATCCTGACCATGGACGCATAGTGCTAGTCTCAGACTATGTTGGCCTAGACATAGAAATAGAACTTGCAGCATCAACAGAATCAATGACACCCTCATCCTTTGCCTTGTACCAACTAGCAAGTTTATCAAACACCACATCACGTGAGATAACCACTTGCCTAGTATACGGATTGTAACATTTATATGCCTTGCGATCCTGTGCATACCCACCAACAAATACACACTTTTTTGCCTTAGGATCCAACTTCCTCCTTCTCTCATCAGGAAAATGCTTATAAGCTATGCAACCAAACACTTTGAGGTGTCTAATGTCTGGCCTAAAACCTGTAAGCTGCATCTCTAGCGGCGTACTTCCATGTATGGCTGCTGTGGTGTCTTATTAAAAGTATATACACCGTTGTGGCACACGCTTCTACCCAATAATAGTCTGGCATGCTCTTTTCATTGAGCATTGCCTTGGCCACATCACAAATGACTCTATTCTTCCTCTTAGCAACACCATTTTGCTGAGGTGTGTACCTGCAAGTTAACTGTCTTCTTATGCCATGCTTTCTCAAGAAATTCTCAAAAGCATGTGAGGTGTACTCACCACCTCCATCTGTCCTCAAACATTTTATCCAAGAGCCATACTGCTTCTCTGCAAAAGCTTTGAAGTCCATAAACTTTCCCAACACTTCACTTTTCTCTCTGAGAAAGTAAATCCAAGTCATTCTGCTGAAATCATCAATGAATGTCACATAATACAAGCTGCCTTTAATGGATGGGTTTTGTGCAGGACCCCATACATCACTTTGAACTATCTCAAGTGGCCTGCTACTCATGTTGCCTTCTTTAGGAAATGGCAACCTTGCTTGCTTTCCAAACTAGCAAGCATCACAGACATGCATATTCCCATCATACTTGAATCTAAGCTGCCCACTAACAATGCCTCTTGCCTGCATGTTCTTAACCTTTGTATGTTTACATGTCCAATCCTTTTATGCCACATGTCAATGTCCTGTACCACATTTCAACTTTTAGAGAACATGGCTGATCTCAATTTAGGAATCCCAGCATCCAACTTAAATAACCTGCTTTCTTTCTTGGCTTTGGCAATGACTCTACATCCATTTTTGAAATCCTCAACGAATCATCCATGCTCGTTGAAATGAACCTGTAAACCTTGTTCCACCATTTGACCAACTGAGGCCAAACTTTTTGTAATAGAAGGCACATACAAGACATCTACCATAGACTTTGTTTCACAATTGTGCATAACCAATGGTACACTTCCAACATGTGTGATAGCATGTTGGGTATCATCTCCTGTCTCCACATAGCCTTTCACATCCATAGGCTTCATATGCTCAAACCATTCGCCATGACAATTCATATGGTTTGATGCTCCAGAGTCCATATAGCAAGTGTCATCACTGTCACCATTTGTCATCATAGATCCTACGATATGTTTGATGGCAAAAAAGTGATTTGCGCTGCCATCATTACTGCTTGATGCAAAAGTTCCACTATTTGCATAATTTCCACAATGTTGTGCATAATGTCCACCATGTTGTGCTCTACCCCCTCTCAAATCATTTTGTTTGCGGAAACAATCACGTGCCATATGACCAAATTTCCCACAGTAATGGCATTCCACATTTTGCATAGATGTTTGTTGGCCTTGCCAACGTCCTCTACCATGAGGATTACCTCTGCCTCTCTGAGGTGTATATCCACAACCACCTCTAGCACCATATGTAGGTTAAAAATTCTATTGTGGTGACCTATCCTGCCATCCATGACCATTACCAGACCATGTGATGCAAATCTCCCCCTGCCTCTAAATCCCTTTTGTGAATAGAAATCTTGATTTCTGCCATTATCATCATGGCTAGTAGATGCATCATGAAAAGAGTCATTGAGTTTGATTTCCTCAACAAGCAAGAGAGAAACCAACTCATCAAAATCTGGTAAACCTGTACTCTGAACAAAAATAGATGTATCAAAAGACTTGTACTCCCTGCCTCCAAGACTACGCAAGGCAATGTCTACCAAATCATCATCAGGCATGGGGGCATTGATAGTTGCCAATGCATCTACATACTTCTTTATCTCTTGTACATAATCATGGATACTCCTTCCTTTGCACTTCACATTATGAATCTGTTGTCTCAACAACTGAGACTTACGAGCACTAGTATCTGTATGAAATAGCTTTACCAAAGTATCCCATGCATCCTTGGGATTCTCAGAATCATGTATATGTATGAGTATAGCATCCAAGATACATATAGACAAGTAATGCAAAACTTTGTATGCTCTCTCTGACCATTGCTTATGACCTACAACCTGTTGTTGTGTAGGTTTTCGGGGTAGTTCCGGCTCTGGCTCCGCACCTATAACAAGGTTCCAAAACCCTTTTTCTTTTAGAAATCTTTTAATCCTGTACTTCCATGCCTGGAAGTTCTTCCTATCCAACTTCTCACCCACAATCTGTACTGGGTTGTCTGACATATTTGCTCAATGCAAATGCACCTTTCGCACACGTCCAAATCTGTAAACGAGCCTTCCTCATCTCAACCACACTCTAATAAGTGTTCCAGATACTCCAAAGTACTCAACGAACTTCAGTGTTGATGTAGAAAATCAAACTGGTTGCATTCAAATTGAACTGGCATACACAGTCCAAAAGTACCCTGTTCTAGCGCACTTTCCAAGGCTTCAAATTGCAATGTAGTGGTTCAATCAAGTGTGTATAACTTGCATTGACACCTAAAGAAGCTCAACGTTGCATATTAGCACCAACCAAGGTGCATACATATACCAAAAATATCAAATCTCCTTCTCTGTTTTGAGAAAAACCAGTAAAACCAATAGTAAAAGTGCTTTAATTCATTTGATTCTTGTCCAAATTGAGAGACTGGGCATTCATTAGCTGAGCAATGATGTCTAATAACTCCATGTAAAAGGAATTAGACCAATTGTCTAAGTTGAGAGAGTAATTGCATGTTCGTGTACTGGACTGTGCAATGCACGTTGCCAACTTCAAAGTGTGGTCTGTATCTCCAATCGTGGGTGTGGGTCTACCCTGAGTACCGTATACACTCTATACAACCTCAAGACTCAAGAGTCAAGGCTGCATGCAAATAGAGGAGATGCGCATTGCAAACTTTCAAAGTGTCCCACTGTCCTCGTGCCTCTGACTTACGCTTTCAAAGATATTACAGCTGGACCTTTGAGCAGCAGTCTTCAATGCAAGTCACGCCGTCGGCTGTTTACAAAGCTTGTTTGCCATCTCTATCTCTTTAGATCTTCTATACACACTAATTGACATACACAAATACATGTGCACACACATCGATAGGCACACATGTACACATAGATGCACATGCACACACATTTGCATGTGCACATGCACATACTCTCACACACATATGTGTGTGCACGTGCACACACATATACATAAAAATGCTCACATAAAAAAAATCACATGCCCGCACACACACATATACATTCGCATATACATGTGCACACACATCAATAGGCTAGATGCACATGCACACACACATTTGCACGTGTACATGCACACACTATCACACACATATGCGTGTGCACGCACGTACACACACATATACACAAAAATGCTCACATAAAAAAATTCACATACCCGCACACACACACATACATTCGCATATGCACACACACATTCATATGTGTGTGTGTGTATAATATACATATATATATATTATATTATATTATATAAAGAGTATAATGTGTATATAACTATATATATATATATATATATATATATACATATACATATACATATATATATAAAATGTGTTTGTGTATGTGTGTGTGTTGTAATATTCTCTCTGTCTCTCTCTCTCTCTCTCTCCTAGATAGATATATATACATTATACTCTTTATATAATATAATATGATATAGATGTATGTATGTATGTGTGTGTGTGTGTGTGTGTGTGTGTGTGTGTGCAAATATATGTAAATATATACATACATACATACATATGTATATATATAGATTATGTTAAGAGTATATTGTGTATATATCTATAACAGAGAGAGAGAGAGAGAGAGAGAGAGAGAGAATATATAAACACACACACACACATATACATACACACACACACACACATATACTTTGTAGGTTTATTATTTAAATACATATATATCTATAATATATATGTGTGTGTGCACGTGTGTGGGTGTATATATGTGTGTGTGTATGTGTGTGTGTGTGTGTGTGTATGTGCGTGTGCACGTGTGTGGGTGTACGTGTGTTTTATTGTATTAAATATGCACGTGTGTGGGTGTACGTGTGTTTTATTAAATATGCTTATTTTCATAATAATTCAATACTCTCTCCTCTCTCTCTCTCTCTCTCCTCTCTCTCTCTCTCTCTCTCTCTCTCTCTCTCTCTCTTCTAGATAGATGTACACACGTGTGTGTGCACGTGCACACACATATACACAAAAATTCTCACATAAAAAAAATCACATGCCCGCACACATATATATACATTCGCATATACATGTGCACACACATCGATAGGCACACATGCATTGCACGTGCACACACATATATACAAAAATGCTCACATAAAAAATTTCACATGCCCCCATAACTTAAACACAGGAATTTTTTTATCGATACAACAAGAAGCTTTTTATTACTTCCTGAGAATCCATAGCGCTCACCTCGAGACCCTCAAAGGTCTATAAAATAAAGCCCCCATACACGCAGGCATGTCCACGTGTAAGTAAGGTAATGCTTGATGCATGCTCATCGACACTTCCAGTCCCTAGGGACTGATGCCGATTTGTATGCACCAATTTACCTACAAATCAAGCACAGTCATCTTATTCAAACACTCGACAATTCCAGCCCCTAGGGACTGATGCCGACATTTGAATAAGATGCATGTGATCATGCACAAATTCATCAAGCACACACACCTCTTAGATTCACTCCGACACTTCCAGCCAGGCTTTAAATTTGGCACCTAAGTCTAGGTGCCATAGAAAATCTAGTGGCACTTTTGCCATCAACCATGGGTGTCAAAATGTCACCTTTGGCTAAAATTTTGAGTGCCCCTTTTAATAACAAACCACTTTACTTTGAGTAATGAAAACATATTAGTTTTGTAAGTGCATTAAGCTTTCACAATTCAAAAGACGTCTTCTCAGCACACAAAATACATTATAGCAAGAGAATTTTAAAGGCATCATAAATTATTGAAGACTTTCAAGTTATTCCAATCAAAAGCATCATAATTCAATCATTCTTCTTGCTTTCACAAGCTCCCAAGCTTCATAAACTGCTGCCCAATCAATGCTATCAATTCCATGACCAAGAAGTGAGAGCCTCATTAAAGCCTCAAGCGTCTTGACATTGAGTAGCTGACGTCGATCCCACCCATAGTCTCCCCCCAGTGAGGTAGGACGGGGGCGAACTGGGAAGGGGCCCAGGTATAGCGGGCGGCCCGCCCCGTACCTGAAACATACCTCAACACACAGCGTATTAGAGAGCCTCGATCGTAGCTTAATTCTTTTTGCCCTATGTATATTATGTTGGCCTTTTCATATTAGTCCTGCTCCAGCTTGTGTATAATATTTGGCCTTTCCATATTTATTATGTATTGTGTACTATATTATATATATTTACTATATTATATATATTATATAGGATATATACCCCTGGTCACTTAGACCCCTAAGGCTAGGTGCCATTGGGCACTTCCCTTGTTTTTTCAAAGTGCCACGTTGGCACTTTTTCCAGAAAACGGAGGTGCCATTTGGCACTTGAAATTGTGAAAGGCTCCCGTATGGGTGCCAAAGTTAAAGCCTGCTTCTAGCCCCATGGGACTCATGCCGATGTTGCACCATAGAGATGTGTTATCAAGCAAAGTGTGCCTTGTATCTGCCTAGATCGACACTTCCAGCCCCGTGGGACTGATGCCGACTAGGAGACACATGCACACTATAAAACATGTGGTTTTATCACTTCACAACCGACAGCTCCACGACCGATGCCGGAGTGAACATAATAAGCCACTATAAATAAAAACATGTGGTTTCATCACTTCACAACCAACAGCTCCGGTCAAGTACGACTGATGCCAGAGTGAATATAATAAGCCACTATAAATAAAACATGTGGTTTTATCATTTCACACCCGACAGCTCCGGTCGAGTTCGACCGATGCCGGAGTGAAAATAATAAGCCACTTAAAAATACATGTGGTTTTATCACTTCACATCTGACAGCTCCGGTCGAGTCCGACCGATGCCGGAGTGAAGATAATTAGCCACAGTACACAAAAATATATATATATATATGTATATATATATATATATAGACATATATATATATATATACATATATATATATATACACACACATATATACATATACATATACATATATATATATATATATATATACATATACATATACATATATATATACATATACATATACATATACATATATATATACATATATATATACACACATACATATATATATATATATATATATATATATATATATATATATATATGTAAGTGCACTGCATGGCTATCTTCTTCAATTTGATTCACAATGCCTTGTGTGCCAAAGGAGGTCATACATAGTGATGGGGACACTACTACAGAGATAGAGTGGAGCGCCTGCATTGCTTGTCTGGGTCGTTGCGGCACAAGGTGATTGCGTTGATGCGGTTGTGCAAAGATAGTGGGTGGTGTATGCGGTTGCACAAGTGCTGCGGAGGAGACAAGATTTCCATTTATGTATGTGTTGCTGGAGCTTCATCAAGTGCTTCTTGCTTTCTTGCACATACTCTTGCACTTCAAGGTTCTCTGCCTTGGCTATGCCTAAAAAGTTTTGTAAAAAACCTTTTAAACAAAATACATGCACATAAGGCACTTGACTTCTAATCAAGGGATGCTTGGACATTGTGGGTTTAGGTCCATTGTGCGTGCCAAGTGTTACGGCTATGGTCGTACACCGCAAGCATGTGCGGGGATGTGCCGAATGTCATGTAAGGGTAATTGAACCTTAGGCAATCATGGGGAGAAGTGAAGGGGCATGCACAAGTATCACTCGGGGATATGAAGAGGTGTGCACACTTTCCTATAAAAAGAGAGCCTTCCATCATTGTAATCATCGGGCAATCATTTTCTTAATACAGTTATGGCTTGGGATGTATGGTTACTCTTTCTCTCTATCTCTGTTGCGTGAGCATAGTCTTGTTAAGGGTGTGTGTCTACACTCTTGACACTATTATTTCTTCTAGCTTCTCATCCACAAACCAATCATCATTACATGCAGAAATCTTATATGATGAACTTTCTTCGGTCAAGTTGCATGGAGAACTAAGTGCTAAATCTTCATCATTAGTGGAAAACAAGCCCTCCCCTTTGCTTTCCATTCCTCGTGCATCCACCTTTAGACATTCAAGATTTGAATCAAACAAAACCTCACATTGTAGTTCTTCTTTGTCACTTGGACTTGCCTGCTGAGTGTCAACAAGTGGGTCAGCCATTACTTTTGCTTTGGATTCTCCTTCTCTCTTCAATTCTTTCCTTTTTTCTTCTTCTTTGTGACCACCTTGGTCTGTAACCACATCCATTTCTTCAAAAATGACCTCCATCACTCCTTGATGACC